>NC_057802.1:532392604-532398512 GCF_018294505.1 Triticum aestivum | reverse complement strand
GGGCCGGCGTCGGCGGCGAGCGGTGGCGCGCCACGTGGCGGGCGCGGGAGAGGCTGCGGGCGGCGGCGGGTCTGTCCGGCGACGTACTGACGTGTCCGGCGGCGCGGAGGGATACGGTTAGGGTTTTATCTGCGAAAGTATTTCGGGAGAGGTGCTTATATATAGCTAGAGGGAGCTAGGAGAGTCCAAATGAGGTGCGATTTTCGCCCACACGATCATGATCGAACGACCTACAACATGGAAGAGAGTTTGGTGGGTTTTGGGATGTTTAGAGAGGGGGTTTTGCTGCAACACACAGAAGGCATCTGCGGTTACCCGGTTAACCGTTGGAGTACCAAACGACCTCCAAATGGAACGAAACTTGACCGATGGTCTACCGGTGGTATACCAAGGCCACTTGACAAGCCTCGGTCCATTCCGAGAATGTTTGACACCCGCTCACGAAAGAAAACAAGAGGGGTGCGCCGGAGGATATGGGAGCGCCGGATTGCAAAACGGAGAACGGGGAAAATGCTCGGATGCATGAGACGAACACGTATGCAAATGCAATGCACATGATGACATGATATGAAATGCATGACATGAACAAAATGCAAAACGGAAGACAAAACCCGACCACGAGGGGAATATCATAACATATAACCGAAAATGGCAAGAGTTGGAGTTACAAATATGGAAAGTTACATCCGGGGTGTTACATGTCCCCGGCGGAACAGCTCCGCCAGAGCCCTAGATTGGTTCCGCCAAGTGGCGGCGGAGTATCGTCCCGAAAGCTTGCTTATGATTTTTTCTCGGACGAAAGACGTCATATATCAGAAGATGGGCACCGGAGGGCCACCAGGGGGCCCATGAGGCAGGGGGCGCGCCTAGGGGGTAGGGCGCGCCCCCACCCTTGTGCCTAGGGTGTGGGTCCCCTCTGGTATTTCTTCCACTCAATATTTTTTATTATTTCCAAAAACAACTTCCGTGGAGTTTCAGGACTTTTGGAGTTGTGCAGAATAGGTCTTTAATATTTGCTCCTTTTCCAGCCCAGAATTCCAGCTGCCGGCATTCTCCCTCTTTATGTAAACCTTGTAAAATAAGAGAGAATAAGCATAAGTATAGTGACATAATGTGTAATAACAGCCCATAATGCAATAAATATCGATATAAAAGCATGATGCAAAATGGACGTATCAACTGCCCCAAGCTTAGACCTCGCTTGTCCTCAAGCGGAAGCCGATAACGATAAATATGTCCACATGTTTAGAGATAGAGGTGTCGATAAAATAAAATACAGACATGAGGGTATCATGATCATTCTTATAACAGCAACATATATAGATATTGCCATATGATTTCTTATGCTCAAGTAATAATCTATTCACAATGTCAAGTATGAATCAGAAACTTTATTGAGAACTAACAAATTATAATCTCAGTCATTGAAGCAATTGCAATTTATCATAACATCAGAAAGAGTCTATGTCAGAGCTTTTCAGCAAGTCCACATACTCAACTATCATTTAGTCTTTCACAATTGCTAACACTCACGCAATACTTGTGGTTACGGAGTTTTAATCGGACACGGAGAAAGATAGGGGCTTATTGTTTCGCCTCCCAACCTTTTACCTCATGGGTAATGTCAACAATAATAGTTCATGCTAACTTACATCCAATTGGATATATATATCAGGATCTTTCCAACACACTGTGCTTGCCAAAGGATAAAATGAAAAAAGGAAAGGTGAAGATCACCATGACTCTTGCATAAGGTAGAAAATAAAAGTAAAAGATAGGCCCTTCGCAGAGGGAAGCAGAGGTTGCCATGCACTTTCAGGGTTGGATGCACAAAATCTTAATGCGTAAGAACGTCACTTTATATTGCCACTTGTGATATGGACCTTTATTATGCAGTCCGTCGCTTTTATTTCTTCCACATCACAAGATCGTATAAAGCTTATTTTCTCCCACACTAATAAGTCATACATATTTAGAGAGCAATTTTTATTGCTTGCACCGATGACAACTTACTTGAAGGATCTTACTCAATCCATAGGTAGATATGGTGGACTCTCATGGCAAAACTGGGTTTAAGGGTATTTGGAAGCACAAGTAGTATCTCTACTTGGTGCAAAGAATTTGGCTATCATGAGGGGTAAATGCAAGCTCAACATGTTGGATGATCCATGACAATATACTTTATTTCAGATATAAGAAAACATAACCCATTACGTTGTCTTCCTTGTCCAACATCAACTCTTTAGCATGTCATATTTTAATGAGTGCTCACAATCATAAAAGATGTCCAAGATAGTATATTTATATGTGAAACCTCTCTTTCTTTATTACTTCCTATTAATTGCAACGATGAACAAAGCTATGTTTGTCAACTCTCAACAACTTCTAATCATCATACTCTTTCTATGTGAAGTCATTACTCTCCATAAGATCAATATGATCTCTTTGTTTCTTTTTATTCTTTCTTTTTCTTTTATTCCCTCAAGATCATAGCAAAATAATCAAGCCCTTGACTCAACACTAATCTTTATTATATAGCTCCGATAACATAAAGGGATCATAAAGCAAAACTTCTAAACTAAATCATACTAAAAACTTTATTCTACTAGATCAAGATATTACTGAAAGGATCGAACTAAGAAAAATGGTAAAGATAGAGATGTGATGGTGATACGATACCGGGGCACCTCCCCCAAGCTTGGCAGTTGCCAAGGGGAGTGCCCATACCCATGTGATTATGTCTCCTTTGCTGGTGAAGAAGATGGTGGAGTTGTTGATGATGTGGTTTGTCGTCCATCTTCCAAGGCATAGGCTCACCATCATAGAAGGATGATCGAGTCTCCGGGATCTTCAAATCTGCAGCCAAACTCATCCTCTTGAAACTATATTCATACTCACAGTTTTGGTTTTGCAGGTCATAGATTTGGGCTTGGAGGTGCTCGATCTTGTCGTGAAGCTTGAAGATGGTCTCCCCAATGTTCTTGGTATCCAGCTTGTGGTTGTTGGTGAACTCCGCGATCATCATGTGGTTGGCATTGAGTCCACATTCCACCATCCCCTAGCACTTGAAAACTTGTTGCTCCATCGCTTCGATCCTCGTCTCCACGCTTCCGGTCCTCCTTGGTCCCTCAACATCGCGGATGTGCAGCAACCCATCACGCATCTCAATGGTTTGAGGGTGTCGCAGCACCTCCGCGAGGTAAGGGTTGATGACCTTCTCTAAGAACATGTCCTTGGGGGCGCTTGGAGACATCATGATGATCTAGATCAGTCAGAAAAACGGCTCGAAACGAAAACAGAGGATATTTGCGTGATACAGGAGTCAAAACCTCCGGGAGATTATATAATGAATTTTTACCGACCAAAATACGTATCGTGCAAGAAAATGGAGTCCGGAAGGCACACGAGGTGCCCACGAGGCAGGGGGCGCGCCCAGGGGGGTAGATCACGCACTCCACCCTCGTGGAGCCCTCGCGTCCTTCCCGGACTGCTTCTTCTTTTTCTATTTTTTTAAATATTCCAAAACGGAGAAAAATTGCCATTAGAACTGCTTTGGAGTCGGTCTTACCATACCACATACCTATTCCCTTTCAGAGTCTGAAACGTTCTAGAAAGTGTCCTTTATGTATTCCTCCGGGGTTACGGTTTCAATAACATTGGTTTCAACATTTATAGGATTACCTGAGATATAATGTTTGATTCTTCGACCGTTCATGTCCTTCGGATTTGTGCCTTCGAAGTTGTTGATTTTTATGGCACCGGAACGATAGACCTTGATGTCTACTACACAACCTTCTTCTTGTAGACGTTGTTGGGCCTCCAAGTGCAGAGGTTTGTAGGACAGTAGCAAATTTCCCTCAAGTGGATGACCTAAGGTTTATCAATCCGTGGGAGGCGTAGGTTGAAGATGGTCTCTCTCAAACAACCCTGCAACCAAATAACAAAGAGTCTCTTGTGTCCCCAACACACCCAATACAATGGTAAATTGTATGGGTGCACTAGTTCGGCGAAGAGATGGTGATACAAGTGCAATATGGATGGTAGATAAGGGTAATTGTAATCTGAAAATATAAAAACAGCAAGGTAGCAAGCAATAAAAGTGAGCGTAAACGGTATTGCAATGCTAGGAAACAAGGCCTAGGGTTCATACTTTCACTAGTGCAAGTTCTCTCAACAATAATAACATAACTGGATCATATAACTATCCCTCAACATGCAACAAAGAGTCACTCCAAAGTCACTAATAGAGGAGAACAAACGAAGAGATTATTGTAGGGTATGAAACCACCTCAAAGTTATCCTTTCTAATCGATCTATTCAAGAGTCCGTAGTAAAATAACACGCAGCTATTCTTTCTGTTCGATCTATCATAGAGTTCATACTAGAATAACACCTTTAGATACAAATCAACCAAAACCCTAATGTCACCTAGATACTCCAATGTCACCTCAAGTATCCGTGGGTATGATTATACGATATGCATCACACAATCTCAAATTCATCTATTCAACCAACACAAAGTACTTCAAAGAGTGCCCCAAAGTTTCTACCGGAGAGTCAAGATGAAAACGTGTGCCAACCCCTATGCATAGGTTCATGGGCGGAACCCGCAAGTTGATCACCAAAACATACATCAAGTGAATCACGTGAATATCCCATTGTCACTACAGATAAGCACGGCAAGACATACATCAAGTGTTCGCAAATCCTTAAAGACTCAATCCGATAAGATTACTTCAAAGGGGAAAACTCAATCCATTACAAGAGAGTACGGGGGGAGAAACATCATAAGATCCAACTATAATAGAAAAGCTCGTGATACATCAAGATCGTATCACCTCAAGAACACGAGAGAGAGAGAGAGATCAAACACATAGCTACTGGTACATACCCTCAGCCCCGAGGGTGAACTACTCCCTCCTCGTCATGGAGAGAGTCGGGATGATGAAGATGGCCATCGGTGAGGGATCCCCCCTCCGGCAGGGTGCCGGAACAGGGTCCCGATTGGTTTTTGGTGGCTACAGAGGCTTGCGGCGACGGAACTCCCGATCTATTCTGTTCCCCGATGGTTTTAGGGTATATGGACATATATAGGCGAAAGAAGTCGGTCAGGGGAGCCACGAGGGGCCCACGAGGGTGGAGGGCGCGCCCAGGGGGTGGGCGCCCCCCTGCCTCGTGCTCTCCTCGTTGATCCCCTGACATGCACTCCAAGTCTCCTGGATTGCTTTCTTTCCAAAAATAACTTCTCCCGAAGGTTTCATTCCGTTTGGACTCCGTTTGATATCCCTTTTCTTCGAAACACTGAAACAAGGGGAAAAACAGGAACTGACACTGGGCTCTGGGTTAATAGGTTAGTCCCAAAAATAATATAAAAGTGCATAGTAAAGCCCATTAAACATCCAAGATGGATAATATAATAGCATGAATACTTCATAAATTATAGATGCGTTGGAGACGTATCAGCATCCCCAAGCTTAATTCCTGCTCGTCCTCGAGTAGGTAAATAATAAAAGAAAGAATTTATGAAGTGTGAATGCTAGCAGGTGCATAAGTTTGATCAATGATAATTTCAATCACCTTTTCTAGCATCATTATTTGTCATAACAGTAGCTCAACTCATAGAAGTTTGCATGATCAAGTAACAAACTATTCACATGTTAAAGTATAGATCATAAACTTTCTTGAGAACTAACAAATCGTGTTATTAGTCATCAAACAATTACAATTCATCTTATTTTCAGGAAGAGTCTATGTCAGAGCTTTGATTTAGCAAACTCCACATACTCAACTATCATTTAGTCTTTCACAATTGCTAACACTCACGCGGTATTTATGGGTTCAAAGTTTTAATCAGACACAGAGAAAGATAGGGGCTTATAGATTCGCCTCTCAACCTTTTACCTCAAGG
>NC_057802.1:532351456-532392357 GCF_018294505.1 Triticum aestivum | reverse complement strand
ACAAAATCTTAATGCGAGGGAACGTCACTTTATATTGCCACTTGTGATAGGGACCTTTATTATGCAGTCCGTCGCTTTTATTTCTTCCATATCACAAGATCGTATAAAGCTTATTTTCTCCACACTAAAAGATCATACATATTTAGAGAGCAATTTTTATTGCATGCACCGATGACAACTTACTTGAAGGATCTTACTCAACCCATAGGTAGGTATGGTGGACTCTCATGGCAATACTGGTTTAAGGGATGTCTGGAAGCACAAGTAGTATATCTACTTGGTGCAAGGAATTTGGCTAGCATGAGGGGGAAAGGCAAGCTCAACGTGTTGGGCGATCCATGACAATATACTTTATTTCGGATATAAGAAAACATAACCCATTACGTTGTCTTCCTTGTCCAACATCAACCTTTTATCATGTCATATTTTAATGAGTGCTCACAATTACAAAATATGTCCAAGATAGTATATTTATATGTGAAATCTCTCTTCCTTCAATATTCTTTCATGAATTGTTCAAGTGACCAATACGATGTTTGCTAACCTTCAATAAATTTACCACCTCTACTTCTTATATGTGAAATCATTACTCCCCATGGGATAAGCATATGAAACATATATAATTTCACATTTATGACATTCAAATCATTCAACCATTTACTCATAGGATATAAGTTAAGCACACGAGTAAATGACAAACTACTCCAAAAAGATATAAGTGAAGATCAATGAATAGTTAAATAATTATGTAGCTTTGTGAAGTCTCTCTCTCATTTAAGAATTTCAAATCTTGGTATTATTCAAACAGCAAGCAAAACAAAATAAAATGACATTTCAAGGATAACACTCATCATGTGAAGAAGCAAAAACTTAGGCTCAACCGATACTAACCGATAATTGTTGAAGAAGAAAGGTGGGATGCCTACCGGGGCATCCCCAAGCTTAGATGCCTGAGACTTCTTGAAATATTGTGCCTTGGGCATCCCCAAGTTTGAGCTTTTGTGTCTCCTTAATTCCTCTCATATCACGGTTTCCTAAATCTCGAAAGCTTCATCCACACCAAACTCAGCAAGAACTCGTGAGATAAGTTAGTATAAACCAATGCAAAAACCTTATCATTTTCTACTGTACCAAATCACTAAAATTATTATTCAGCATTGCATACTAAATGCCTCTGCATATTTAATACTCCTATCCTCAAATAGAATCATTAAACAAGCGAACATATGCAAACATAACAGCAATCTGCCAAAACAGTACAGTCTGTAAAGAATGCAAGATTCATCACACTTCCCTAACTCCAATCATTATGAAATTCTATCAAACTGTAGAAAATTTATCAGAGCTCAATATGCAAAAAGTTTCAACATTTTATCACATTCTGACTTTTCTAGGGAATTTTTGCAACAGCGGTAAACTTTCTGTTTTGAAACAGCAACATGTATACTTGCAAAATAAGCATGGTAAAGGCTATTTTTATTGAAAATAGAGATGCAAAACATTATTCTAAATAACAGCAAGCAAATACTAACAAAATAAAATGATGCTCCAAGCAAAACACATATCATGTGGTGAATAAAAATATAGCTCCAAGTAAAGCTACCGATGAACGAAGACGAAAGAGGGGATGCCTTCCAGGGCATCCCCAAGCTTAGGCTGTTGGTTGTCCTTGAATATTACCTTGGGGTGCCTTGGGCATCCCGAAGCTTAGGCTCTTGCCACTCCTTATTCCATAGTCCATCGAATCTTTACCCAAAACTTGAAAACTTCACATCACAAAACTTAACAGAAAACTCGTAAGCTCCGTTATTATAAGAATATAAATCACCACTTTGGTACTGTTGTGAACTCATTCTAAATTATTATTGGTGTAATATCTACTGTATTCCAACTTCTCTATGGTTCATACCCTCCGATACTACTCATAGATTCATCAAAATAAGCAAACAACACATAGAAAACAGAATCTGTCAACAACAGAACAGTCTGTAGTAATCTGCATCAAACGCAAACTTCTAGAACTCAGAAAAATCTGCCAAAATAGGAAGACCTAGATAATTTGATTATTGATCAACTGCAATTGTAATCAGTATTTTCTCACTTTCTAGTGATTTTTAACAATTGTTTTCGTGAGCAGAAAGTTTCTGTCTTTTTCAGCAAGATCAAATAATTATCATCCAAGAAGATCCTATAGGTCTTACTTGGCACAAACACTAACTAAAACATAAAACAACATCTAACCAGTGGCTAGATGAATTATTTATTACTAAAAAGGAGCAAAAGCAAGGAGCAAAAGCAAGGAGCAAAAATAAAATTGGGTTGCCTCCCAACAAGCGCTAACGTTTAACGCCCCTAGCTAGGCATGATGATTTCAATGATGCTCACATAAAAGATAAGAATTGAAACATAAAGAGAGCATCATGAAGAATATGACTAGCACATTTAATTATAACCCACTTCCTATGCATAGGGATTTTGTGAGCAAACAACTTAGGGGAACAATAATCAACTAGCATAGGAAGGCAAAGCAAGCATAACTTCAAGATTTTCAACACATAGAGAGGAAACTTGATATTATTGCAACTCCTACAAGCATATATTCCTCCCTCATAATAATTTTCAGTAGCATCATGAATTAATTCAACAATATAACCAGCATATAAAGCATTCTTTTCATGATCTACTTGCATAGAAATTTTCCTACTCTCCACATAAGCAAATTTATTTTCATCAATAGTAGTGGGAGCAAACTCAACAAAATAACTATCATGTGATTGAAAATTAAGATCAAGATGACAAGTTTCATGGTTATCATTATTATTTATAGCATACGTGTCATCACAATAATCATCATAGATAGGAGGCATGCTTTCATCATAATAAATTTGCTCATCAAAACTTGGGGGACTAAACATATCATCTTCATCAAACATAGCATCCCCAAGCTTGTGGCTTTGCATATCATTAGCATCATGGGTATTCAAGGAATTCATACTGACAACATTGCAATCATGCTCATTATTCACATATTTTATGCCAAGCATTCTATGTAATTCTTCTTCTAGTACCTGAGCACAATTTTCCTTCCCATCATTTTCACGAAAGATATTAAAAAGATGAAGCATATGAGGCACCCTTAATTCTATTTTTTTGTAGTTTTCTTTTATAGACTAAACTAGTGATAAAACAAGAAACTAAAATATTCGATTGCAAGATCTAAAGATATACCTTCAAGCACTCACCTCCCCGGCAACGGCGCCAGAAAAGAGCTTGGTGTCTACTACACAACCTTCTTCTTGTAGACGTTGTTGGGCCTCCAAGTGCAGAGGTTTGTAGGACAGTAGCAAATTTCCCTCAAGTGGATGACCTAAGGTTTATCAATCCGTGGGAGGCGTAGGTTGAAGATGGTCTCTCTCAAACAACCCTGCAACCAAATAACAAAGAGTCTCTTGTGTCCCCAACACACCCAATACAATGGTAAATTGTATGGGTGCACTAGTTCGGCGAAGAGATGGTGATACAAGTGCAATATGGATGGTAGATAAGGGTAATTGTAATATGAAAATATATGAACAGCAAGGTAGCAAGCGATAAAAGTGAGCGTAAACGGTATTGCAATGCTAGGAAACAAGGCCTAGGGTTCATACTTTCACTAGTGCAAGTTCTCTCAACAATAATAACATAACTGGATCATATCACTATCCCTCAACATGAAACAAAGAGTCACTCCAAAGTCACTAATAGAGGAGAACAAACAAAGAGATTATTGTAGGGTATGAAACCACCTCAAAGTTATCCTTTCTAATCGATCTATTCAAGAGTCCGTAGTAAAATAACATGAAGCTATTCTTTCTGTTCGATCTATCATAGGGTTTGAGAGGAGATGGTGTTAGTGAAGATGTTGATGGAGATTGGCCCCCTCCCGATGAGAGGAGCGTTGGTGATGACGATGGCGATGATTTCCCCCTCTCAGAGGGAAGTGTCCCCGGCAGAATAGCTCCGCCAGAGCCCTAGATTGGTTCCAACAAGGTTCCGCCTTGTGGCGGCGGAGTCTTGTCCAGAAAGCTTGCTTATGATTTTTTTCTCAGACAAAAGACTTCATATAGCAGAAGATGGGCACCGGAGGGCCACCAGGGGGCCCACGAGGCAGGGGGCGCGCCCAGGGGGGTAGGGCGCGCCCCCACCCTCATGCCCAGGGTGTGGGTCCCCTCTGGTATTTCTTCCGCTCAATATTTTTTATTATTTCCAAAAACAACTTCCGTGGAGTTTCAGGACTTTTGGAGTTGTGCAGAATAGGTCTCTAATATTTTCTCCTTTTCCAGCCCAGAATTCCAGCTGCCGGCATTCTCCCTCTTTATGTAAACCTTGTAAAATAAGAGAGAATAGGCATAAGTATTGTGACATAATGTGTAATAACAGCCCATAATGCAATAAATATCGATATAAAAGCATGATGCAAAATGGACGTATCAGCCGGCATTGATGTGATCTGATGAATGCAGGACAACTGAGACCCGGCGTACCCAATGGGTTGTTGACTCGCCTTCTTCTTGGACACAGACGTCCAAATCCACAATTGACATAGGCTGCTTGCATGTGTCCTTAAAATTCTGAATAAAACGGGCTTTTAACTCGGCCCATGATCCAATGGAGTTGGCAGGCAGCCCCTTCAACCAGGTACGAGTTGTTCCATTCAACATCATGGTGAAGTACTTAGCACACGCAGCATCACTAACGTCTAGAAGTTCCATGGCCATCTCATAACTCTCGACCCATGCTTCAGGGGGTAAGTCGGCTGTATAGTTAGGTACCTTGTGAGGACCTTTGAAATCCTTGGGCAAATGCTCATTACGCAGAGCCGACACTAAACATGGTACCCCTAAAGTCCTGAAAGTTACACCTATCTCCACTGAAGTTGTCGGGCGAACCCGACAATGCTGATGAGCTGCGTACTGAGCCGCTAGCTCAACCTCTCGGCGTGCTCTACCCTGATCCACCACATACTGACCATTAGCCCCACCGCCCGCTGGGTTATGTCCACGGTGTATGTTACGGTTCCGCCCACTGCTTGACACAGCTGGTTCCTCGATATGCCTGCTACAACTTCGGCTTGGGCAAGGGGTTGAATGAATCCTCTCAACTGTATGAATAAGCCTGCTGCTGAACCAACGCTGTCTGAAGAAGTTCTCTAGCCCTTCGAGTTTCAACCACCGTCGGGGACTCGCCTTCAACTGGGAGAGCCGCCAATCGTGGTGCTGCAGCGATCATGTTATCCAAGGGGTTAGAGTAATGACCCGGTGGCGTCGGCACGTGCTGTGGTGGGATATCGTTCTGATGAGGCGGGTCTGTCGTGCGCGGCTGAGCCGGCGCTCCTGTCCTAGGTGTTTCAACCCGGTTTACCACTGGTGGGTTACTGGTCCCCGCTCCAGTCGTGTTAAAGAGATTTCTCGCCTTGTAGACCGAAGGTAGACGGGTCGAATGCCTCCTCCTCATGACTTCGTTTGAAGTGTTCTGATCTAGCATGAGCCGGAAAGTCTCCGACTGAATCCGCTGCGCCTGAGCATCCAATGTAACCTGCTCTGCGGCCATCCTAGCGTCCTCAGCCGCCAGATCTTCCTTAGCTTGAGCTATCTGATCTCGCAATTTCGCGACTTCCGCATTATGCTGATCTCGGTTATCCGGGTTAATCTCCATCGCCAGTAGTGTTGCCAAGGTTCTAGTAAGTTGGACAAAACATGAGCCGGCGGGCACGCAGGGCCTCCTGCCCCGGCCGCCGTCGCCACTGCTGACCCAGAAATCAATGCCGCTGCAGTTGAAGAATTCTGCACTGGCTGTGTACCGGCCATAAAGATTGCGACCCGGTTCGGCGGCTCGTAGGGGTCCGGAATACGGTCGCCATCGGAACAGCCCCCAAGCCTCCCATCCTGCATCTGATACAACGAGGTAGTCTCGCCCGTGGACGACTCACCATTAGAATAGATGGCCGTCTCACCACCAGATCTGGATCCTTCCTCGAATTCCGCTCCATGGATGAATCCCACGAAGGCACGCCTTATGGCGGGCTGAACTCGGGCGGGTCTCGCACGCTGAGCCGTCTCGACGATGTCGGTGCAGATGTCCGGCTCAGGGCCCGGTTCGCCAATTTTGCCGAGATAGACGTGAATTCCGCCAAAGGGGACCCAGTACCCGTTCTCAATTGAACCGACCTTGGGGCCCCAGCCTGCGTCGTCGATGTAGAGCTTGCCGCGACGACTCTTGATGATCCGGCCCACATCGTATCCCTTGATCCCTTCGAAGTTGCCCTTCAAGAACTTGAAACCATCGTGCGATAGCCCCATGGTGGGCGCCAACTGTCGTGGGGTTGTCACGGTAGATGTCCTAGTGTGAGGACTTAGTCGTGGAGCCATCGCAACAAGACTAGCTTAAAGTGGTTAAACGGGTCAAAGGACACAAGGAGTTTATACTGGTTCGGCCCCTTGCGGTGAAGGTAAAGGCCTAATCCAGTTGAGGTGGTATTGCTTATGTCTCGATTACCAGGGAGCGAATATGCTTGACCTAGCTTTCGATATCTGGTTTCTTGCCCCTAACTCGCCGCCGGGTCATCCCTTTATATACTCAGGTTGACACTCGGTGGCTTACAGAGTCCCGACCGGCTCATAAACGTGTCCGGCCCGGTGACCAATTACAATTGCCTTATGATACAAGTCATACATATATGGCGGTTTACACCTACGGGCCTTAAGCCACCTTTGGGCCTTGGGCTCTTCATAAGTCATCCTCCTGAACCACCATCTTCGATTCCTTCATGGGCTTTGTCTTATGAGTCGCAATGGGTATAACCCGGCCCCTCCTGAGCGGGTTAACTCAATAGCTATATCCCCAACACATAATAAATTTGTAGATCAAGCTTTGCTCTTGCTTTGTTGGAATTATCTTTGTTTCCGTTTGGTTTCTACAAGCTCGTAGATTTGTTCAACACTAGCAAATAGGAAATTAGGAAAATGAAGCGGAGAATTAACTGAGGGAAGAAGTGAGACAGCGCGAGAAGGTATAACATATGCATAATCCCTTGTCTCAAAATATTATTTGAGAAAGAATTTACATTTGACTGGCTGCACTTGAGTTAGTTCCCCTCGTTAGTTGAATATCATTTAGTCATAACTCCCAACTTCAAATTTTGCTAGTGAAACCTTGTTGTGAAGCATGATTTTGTTCCAAAAAGAAATTCTAACAAAACTTTAATTCCACATTCAAACTTTTGAAGATAATGAACATTCAAACATTTCAATTCCACATGCTAAACTTGATTGACTCGATAGCACCGATTGATATAATTATTTGGATGAATGAATATTGGAAGTGATTGAGGTTATGCCAAGATTTATTCACGATACCAAAATCACGGAGCACCAGCTCATGGCTGGCTTCATATCCCATTGCTATATGTTGAGATAATTTGCGTAACTGCGACGCCGTCACGGACTTGGAGATTGAGTGGTAAATGATCAACCTTCTCTAAGGAAGTGTGTATGTGGTAAAAAAGAGCACTGATCATTGAGCTCTAAAGAGACAACCATTCTTGATCCATAGTGCACAAAATTAATCCACAGCGGAACCCAATTGCATATAGTAAATTTTGGCATAACCCCGTCACCAAGAGTTGAGGTTCCAAAGGATAATTGGTACATCCATTTTGCATCATGTTTTCCTACTGTTATTTGTAATGTTTTTATGCATAATAATGCTTTATGGCGTAATTCTAGTGCCCTTTCTCTCATAATATGCAAGGTTTACACAAAGAGGGAGAATGCGGCAGCTACAATTCCGGACCTAAAAAAGCTACGTCGGAGATACCTATTCTCCACACCTCCAAATGAGCCGAAAATTTACAGAGAACTATTTTGGAATATATAAAAAAAGACTTGAGCAAATAACTATCGGAGAGGTCCACCTGGTGACCACAAGACACCAGGGCGCGCCAGGCCCCTAGGCATGCCCTGGTGGGTTGTGGTCAGCCCAGCCCACCTCCGGTGCCCATCTTCTGGTATATAAGTCATTTTGACCTAAAAAATAAGTAGAGGACTTTCGACATGGAGAGCCGCCATCTCGAGGCGGAACTTGAGCAGGAGCACTTTAGCCCTCCGGTGGAGCGATTCCGCCGGGGGAACTTCCCTCCTAGAGGGGGAAATCGAAGCCATCATCATCACCAACAACCCTCTCATCTTCGGGAGGGCAATCTCCATCAACACCTTCAATAGCACCAACTCCTCTCGAACCCTAGTTCTTCTCTTGTGTTCAATCTTTGTACCGGAACCTCCGATTGGTACCTGTTGGTGACTAGTAGTGTTGATTACATCTTGTAGTTGATCACTATATGGTTTATTTGGTGGAAGATTATATGTTCAAATCCATTATGCTATTTAATACTCCTCTGATCTTGAGCATGAATATGATTTGTGAGTAGTTACTTTTGTTCTTGAGTTCACGGGAGAAGTCATGTTGCAAGTAATGATGTGAACTTGATATGTGTTCAATATTTTGATGATATGTATGTTGTGATTCCCTTAGTGGTGTCATGTGAACGTCCACTACATGGAACTTCACCATCTTTGGGCCTAAGGGAATGCATTGTGGAGTAGTTATTAGATGATGGGGTGCTAGAGTGATAGAAGCTTAAACCCTAGTTTATGCGCTACTTCGTAAGGGACCGATTTGGATCCAAATCTTTAATGCTATGGTTAGATATTATCTTAATATTTTTCTTGTAGTTGCGGATGCTTGCAAGTGGTTAATCATAAGTGGGAGGTTTGTTCAAGTAAGAACAACGCCCAAGCACCAGTCCACCCACATATCAAATTATCAAAGTAGCGAACGCGATCAAACTAACATGATTGAAAGTGACTAGATGAAATTCATGTGTGCCCTCAAGAACACTTTGCTTATTATAAGAGACCATTTTTGCATGTCCTTTGCCACAAAAGGATTGGGCTACCTTGATGCACTTCATTTACCATTACCGTTACTTGTCCTTTACAAATTATCTTGCTATCAAACTACCCGTTACCGACTATTTTTCAGTGCTTGCAGAAATTACCTTGCTGAAAACTACTTGTCATTTCCTTCTACTCCTTGTTGGGTTCGACACTCTTACTTATCGAAAGGACTACGATTAATCCCCTATACTTGTGGTTCATTAATAATGATTGAGAGAAGTGTTTGAAAGCCATGACTAGGAGGTATTAGTGGGTGTTAATGAAGTGTTTGGATTCTTTGCTCTCTTCGCTTTCGAACCTCCTAACGCATTTGTTTTGTGAAGAACTTAAGAATATCCGTCCAAGAAAGAAATGTTTTCGCTTGCCTAAACACTTGGTTAACAAACAAAAAATTGGTTTGAATAATTATATCTAGTGATAGGAAACTATATGTGGTTAGGCAACAAACTTAGGTGCGGCTATTCAATTGTGAATGCTTTCTTGAATGAAAATGTAGGATAAGTGAGGATGGGTATGATATATTCTCTCGAGCAGGTAAAACTTCTTTCTACTCAATCAAGCTCCTTCTGATCCCCTTGATTTCTCATTTGCTCGAGTAGGAGCAAGTTTTTAAGCTTGGCGGAGTTTATGGCTCGAGAATTTGTGATGTTTTTCGAATGATTCTTTTTTGGTTTTCACCGGATCTCTGTCACTTCTCGCATATTTCTGATGTTAAGTCCTCAAAAGAGAAGAAAACCGGCTTTCCATTATTTGGCAGCAAATATCGTATATGTAAGGAAACCAAGGAGGATTACTGCAAATCAAGCCAAATGGAGCAACTTCCATGTAGAGAGCCAAGCCACCAGGCGCAACAGAGCGAAAGATGGTGTTCCATACGACCGCAGGCACTCGAATGAGCGGTCGTATGGAGTGCCAATAGCCCCACCATGTCTATACAAGACTCTTTCATGAAGGGACCCAGGGGGAAGAGAACCCTAGCCGCCGCCACCATAGCTAGAACAGAAGAGGAGGAGATCTGAAGAACCTTTGCAGGTCTTCTTACTTTTGGTCCTTTCATCTCCATCATTATCACCCCTTCACTATTGTAAGAGGAATTCTAAGTTGTGAGGACAATTGTAACTCTATTCAATCTCATGTAAAGATCAAGACTATTTGAATCATCCATTTCATCTTATTGTGGATCTTCACGGTATTATTGATATGTATTTCATGGGTTTAATCTCTGGTCGATTAGTCTTTCTCTTATGATGCGTGAGTAATTCCCCATGGGATTGGGAGATGTAGGTGAGTGGTAAGATTCATCTATGCCTATTCTATATCTTGTCATTTGTATTTGTAGTAGTATGATCTGTCTAGTATGGTGTTATACTGTGGTGAACCCCATGTGTGTTGTACAATTTAAGGGCCCAGGCAACACGATCTCAATACCTGCATAGGTAACACATATTGTTTAGGGAATCTATGACCTTTGACATGACAGGTGGAGATATCTATGAGGACTGACGACAATATGAGATAACGGTGATCGATTAAACCTAATGCTTGGTTTCGATCCAAGGACCTTAACTGTGAAAAAGACCACTCTGTGGCAATGGTGAAGTAGGACCATAGAATGAATTACAATTCCACGTGGAGGAGTTTTATAACCCTAGGGTGATCCACCTACAAAACACACATATCAAATACTATGAGTATGATACAAGGTAACTGGTATTACAGTCGCATTAGCACACTTGATATATATTCTTACCATGAACTAAATTCTCTCCACGCCTAATCTCTTCATTGTAGGAAACACAACTCTCACTTCCATTTATGTTATTTACTTTTAAGAGTTTCTACAGTCCTTACTTTGAAAAAATTATCCACGCTACTCTGGTTTATTTGTCTACTAGGACAGTAACAATATTTGCAGAAACTCAAGCAGTTACTTCACACAAGAACTGTGACACCTTGTCTGTGACAGAAGCGCCACTACAAATACTTTCCTCTACTCTAAGTTGGGACGATTACTAATAGGGATACTTCCACGAAAGTGCTACACCACCTTGTTTGGCCTACACGCATAAGTGCCCTTGAAGGCAGCAACCGAACCTTTACATACAAGGTTGGGGCTCTATCCACAACTTAATTGGAGTCTCCCAACACCACCACAAAGCTTCACCACAATGGAATGTAGCTCTGAGGTGACTTCTTCCGTCTAGGGTGCCCAAACACCCAAGAGTATCAAGATCCACAAGGGAATAGTGGGCGGAATCAAGTATTTCTTAGTGGAAGTGTAGATGGAGGCCCTCTCCTCCAAATCCTAGAAGGTCAACAAGTTTTGAAGGCTAGGGAGAGAGATCGGGTGAAAATGGAGCTTGGAGCAACAATGGATCTTTAGGGATAAGAGGTCAGTGTTCTTGGGGAAGAAGACCCCCTTTACACAGTGGGGGCGAATTCAACCGTTATCTGCTCTCTGCCTGCTCATAAGCGGTATTACCGCTCTGGTGAGCGGTGCTACTGCTTAGTGTGGTAGTTCCAGATGAAGACTATGAGTACAAGAGTACAGGAGCGGTAGTGACATCAGAGCGGTACTACCGTCCACATGTGCGGTACTACTACAAAAGGTCACATGACACAGAGGAACCAACGTTGCTAGAGGGTTTCCAGGGCGGAAGTACCACATGAAGCGGTACTACCTTGAACAACCACTCTAATAGCGTTTAAAGCAGACACGACAACAGAAGCACGAAAATAGGTGGTAGGGGTTGTGGTAGAAAGAAGTGGAAGTACTGTGCAAGCGGTACTATCGTTCTACTACCGCTAACTTTCCCAGGCTACAGAGAAACAACAGATGTGGGGTAGTACTAGCGCGGAAGTACCGCATGGGCGGTGATACATCTCCAACGTATCTATAATTTTTTATTGTTCCATGCTATTATATTATCTGTTTTGGATGTTTTATATGCATTAATATGCTATTTTATATTATTTTTGGGACTAATCACTACTGCAGGATGCTGCGAACGCGACACTACGATCAGTGACCCTTTGACGAAACTGTGTGCGATGCATTAATCACAAACATGGATATAGAAAACCCATCAAAAAGGGTGCGAAACATTTGCGATGGCGGAGCCATCAAACACGGTTCAAATTTTAGTTGCGTGTACGATTCAGGGCACACGGTTAACCCGCTCGAACTGTTTGCGATGAGGGAGAACAATTGAAATGGGCAGCCATATCAATGTGTGTCTGATATACGGCATACGGTTCGCTCCGATGAACTATTTTCTATTAGGGACTGCAACAGAAATGGTTAGCCAGATCAAGGTGTGTGTGATATAGGGCATATGGTTCACTCGGACGAACTGTTTTCGATTAGCGAACACAACAGAAACGGTTCAACTTAACAAGATGTGTGTGATACATGGCAAACAGCCGACTCGGATGAACTGTTTGCGATGAGAAATTACAACACACACAGTTAATAGTTAGTTCGTGTGCGATTCTGTGTGTACAAAAAACTTTGAAAAATGCAAACTAGTTGCTTGCGGTGGCTAGGAGTATCGCACACGATGCGTCTGCGAGTACTCGTGTGCGATGATTAGTAAGTTACACATATGTTTCCTTACATTAACACTTGTGTGATAAATAACACGTGGCATCGGACATGGTATTCGGGTTGTGTGTGTGCTCCACTTAGTCTTCCCGCGCTCCAGCGAATGCTTCCCGTGCTCCATATGGGTGAATTGTAAAATTCATGCATCTTCCCTCACCAGTTTCCCGCCACCAGCTAATGGCTTGATGCATATAACCCAGGCGGCAACGCACCGCCGCGACACACTGCGCAGATCTAGTCCTCACCCATCTACCATTAGTTATTGCAAGCATGCCAGGCAATGACCAAAGCTTCGACGTCGACGCCTACCTGCGTTACATCTTTGGCGAGGAGAATGAGCCAGAGCAGGTCGGGGAGCAAGAGCTTCATCGGCCGGTGCAGGCACCATGGCCCATCAGCAGCGATATCGGCGTGACAGTCCTTGGGAGCACAATCGACAGATTGCAGAGGAGGTGTGATGAGCAGTTTGCCATCCACCGTGCAAAAGATCCAGAGCTGGTCGGCGGCATGATCGACGACCCACCCGAAGAGCCGCCGTCACCAGTGCTCATCGAGAGCATGATGCCCCAAAAGGAATGGGTAGAGGACCTCTGGCTTCATCGGTCAAGACACAGGCAGCCTGTGGCTTCATCATTGCCCGCGGCGGCCGTGTCAACCTCGATCCCGATGATGTGGTGGCCAGGCTCGAGCGCATCCTTGGCGGAGTTGACGTCCCCGACGAAGTAGAACATCGCCAACGTGATATCTTGAGGATGAAGGTGATGGACGGAATTTGCTACCAGGCCAGAGACATGGAAATGGAGCGGTTCTACGAAGTTGCCATGCGCGCGATTGCATGCTGTCAAGCTCTTCTGGAAGAGGCCCAGCAGCCCCAAGAGCGTCCCAGCGCCAGCAGCTCCGTAGGCGAAGGCGGGTCGGGACACTTGGAGTGAACGGCCGCAAGGGTGCTATGCTGATCATGGAGTCCGAGAAGACCATCGTCGGAAGGTCGCCAGCTCAGCCTTTTAGCTTATATTTTATTATAACTGTATGCATATGTAGGTCGTGAGTGTTCTGGGCCTTGCCGCATGTGGCAGTTTAAATTATCATGAATATGTAAGACAACTATTAAGAATTATTAACCGTTGCCATCGTAAATTTGCCTCAACGGCGAGCAGAGCGCGCATAGGGACGCCAACGCGGAGCGCGCCGCGGCTGCCTCAACGACGAGCAACCACGTGGTCAACCTTCTGCCATCAATAAATTTTGACCTTGTTTCTCGTCACATTGCAGATTACAACGCAATAAGTAATTGCAAATCTGTTCACACCTATCAAACTAATATGCGTTCACAGTTAGCACTGGGCTATAAAAACTACCCACTCGAAAATTACTTCACAGTTCCTCTCCTCATCACCCACAAAACTGGTCTTTCCTATCAAGTCGTTCCGCCATGACCGGTAGGAGGAGTTTAGGGTGGAAATATAACCAGGTAGCAAAGACCAAGGCCACGGAAGCACTAGAGAGGTCCCGCCATGAAGCCGCAGCCGCAACAGAGATGTCCCGGTGCGCCGCGGAGCCCTCGGACGAGCTCTCACGGGAACGCGAGGGCTCTCACAAGCGCATTCATGGCGTCGGCCATCGCGACGAGCCGGTGTTCCTGAAGTCCTTTGCTGGCGACGACGACATTCTCGCTAGCGTCACTACACACCAGGAGCTAGTCGACGACTAGATGAAGCTGCTCAAGATCAGCGATGCCTCGGTTGACAAGGCGACCGACCTCGTCGAGCAGCTCATGGGTGACAATGCGAAGCTCCTCAAGTTGCTCACCGAGAAGGAGGAGGAGGCCGCCGGCTGGAAGATGCTGCATGAGCAGAGAAGTGCCTCGGAGATGACGCTGAAAGCGGTCGTCGAGGAACTGATGGGTGGCTTCAGGAAGCTCCGGATCGAGCGCGAGCAAGAGGTGGAGGAATCCGTGGCTACTTTCAAGCAAAGTCGTGGGGAATTGAAGAAGGAGCTGGAGGATTTCGTCGCCCGGCGATCCATCGACGAGTAGAGACAGTAGCGACCCACATCGTTGTCTGCAATTTCCTTCTTCTGTTGCCCCCGTGTCTTCCGGGCTTTGTCGCATGTGGCATTTTAAATTATTCAGAATATGTAAGACAATTATTATCTGCGCCATTGTAAATTTGTCGTCGTATTATCCGTTGCCATTTTATTTGTGGTCGTATTATCCGTTTCCCTATGTGGCAATTTAAATTAGGGCGGAATACGAGTTGAAAACACGAACAAAGCAAATGCTGCCATGGGATCACAAGCAAACACCCTCCGTCCAAGTGCTTTAATTAACCCATTAATGGAAAAGTTGTGAGCGAGGCGGGCGGCGGCTGGTGCATGGAGGTCAAAGAGCTCGCTTCCCTGTGAGCATGGGCGGCCTTGCTGCTCGCACGTGTCCCGTCGAGCCTGCGAGGTGGTAAGGATGCACGCGTCCCGTCAAGCCTGCGCGGCGGACTGGTCGCACGCGTCCCGTCGAGCCTGCACGGCGGACTTCTTGCCCTCGTCCCATCTAATCAAACAGCTGCACGCACGCCACCGAGTATGGTTAAATTTCGACACAGTTAATATAATACAACCATTTGCAATATTAACATGTCAGCTTTTTGTTTCAAAAAGGACTTCGTTGGCTACTAATGTGTCCGTGATACGTCTCCAATGTATCTACTTTTCCTAACGCTTTTCCTCTTGTTTTGGACTCTAATTTGCATGATTTGAATGAAACTAACCCTGGACTGACGCTATTTTCAGCAGAACTACCATGGTGTTGTTTTTGTGCAGAAATAAAAGTTCTCGGAATGGAACAAAACTTTGCGAGGATTTTTTATATCAAATAAGAAAATTTCTGGAGCTAAGACCTACCGAAGGGGGGCACCTGGGTGGGCACAACCCAGCAGGGCATGCCCCTGATACGTCTCCAACGTATCTATAATTTTTTATTGTTCCATGCTATTATATTATCCATCTAGGATGTTTTATATGCATTTATATGCTATTTTATATGATTTTTGGGACTAACCTATTAACCTAGAGCCCAGTGCCAGTTTCTGTTTTTTCCTTGTTTTTGAGTATCGCAGACAAGGAAAACCAAACGGAGTCCAATTGACCTGAAAATTGATGGAGATTATTTTTGGACCAGAAGAAGCCCACAGAGCACCGGAGATGGGCCAGAGGAGTCCCGAGGCACCCACAAGGGTGGGGGCGCGCCCTACCCCCCTGGGCGCGCCCCCTACCTCGTGGCCGCCTCGGAGACCCCCCTGACATGCTCCCGACGTGAAAACCTCTTATATATACAGAAACCCCCAGAACATAACCTAGATCAGGAGTTCCGCCGCCGCAAGCCTCTGTAGCCACCAAAAACCAATCGGGACCCTGTTCCGGCACACTGCCGGAGGGGGGATCCCTCACCGGTGGCCATCTTCATCATCCCGGCGCTCTCCTTGACAAGGAGGTAGTAGTTCACCCTCGGGGCTGAAGGTATGTACCAGTAGCTATGTGTTTGATCTCTCTCTCTCTCTCGTGTTCTTGATTCGGCACGATCTTGATGTATCGCGAGCTTTGCTATTATAGTTGGATCTTATGATGTTTCTCCCCCTCTACTCTCTTGTAATGGATTGAGCTTTCCCTTTGAAGTTATCTTATCGGATTGAGCATTTAAGGACTTGAGAACACTTGATGTATGTCTTGCATGTGCTTATCTGTGGTGACAATGGGATATTCATGTGATCTACTTGATGTATGTTTTCGTGATCAACTTGCGGGTTCCGTGACCTCGTGAACTTATGCATAGGTGTTGGCACACGTTTTCGTCTCGACTCTCTGGTAGAAACTTTGGGGCACTCTTTGAAGTTCTTTGTGTTGGTTGAATAGATGAATCTGAGATTGTGTGATGCATATCGTATAATCATACCCACGGATACTTGAGGTGACATTGGAGTATCTACGTGACATTAGGGTTTTGGTTGATTTGTGTCTTAAGGTGTTATTCTAGTACGAACTCTAGGATAGATTGAACGGAAAGAATAGCTTCGTGTTATTTTACTACGGACTCTTGAATAGATCGATCAGAAAGAATAACTTTGAGGTGGTTTCATACCCTACAATAATCTCTTCGTTTGTTCTCCGCTATTAGTGACTTTGGAGTGACTCTTTGTTGCATGTTGAGGGATAGTTATATGATCCAATTATGTTATTATTGTTGAGAGAACTTGCACAAGTGAAAGTATGAACCCTAGGCCTTGTTTCCTAGCATTGCAATACCGTTTACGCTCACTTTTATCGCTTGTTACCTTGCTGTTTTTATATTTTCAGATTACAAAAACCTATATCTACCATCCATATTGCACTTGTATCACCATCTCTTCGCCGAACTAGTGCACCTATACAATTTACCATTGTATTGGGTGTGTTGGGGACACAAGAGACTCTTTGTTATTTGGTTGCAGGGTTGTTTGAGAGAGACCATCTTCATCCTACGCCTCCCACGGATTGATAAACCTTAGGTCATCCACTTGAGGGAAATTTGCTACTGTCCTACAAACCTCTGCACTTGGAGGCCCAATAACGTCTACAAGAAGAAGGTTGTGTAGTAGACATCAAGCAGTTTTCTGGCGCTGTTGCCGGGGTGGTGAGTGCTTGAAGGAATATCTTTAGATCTTGAAATTGAATCTTTTAGTTTCTTGTTTTATCACTAGTTTCGTTTATAAAAGAAGACTACAAAAAAATGGAATTGAGGGTGCATCATATGCTTCATCTTTTTAGTGTCTTTCATGAAAATAAGGATTCCGATAATTGTGCCAAAGTGTTAGAAGAAGAATGCATTAGAATGTTTGGCACTAAATCTTTGAATGATGAGCATGATTGCAATGTTGTTAGTATGAATTCTTTGAATATCCATAGTACTTGTGATGATTGCACTAGTCATGATGAAAATGCCTCTTATAAGCATGTCAATTTGTGTGGAGTGCATAGAGTTTGCAAGTACACACCAAATAGGGAAGATAGATTCTGCAAGAGTCATAAATATTTAGAAACTAAATGGTTGCAAGAGAGGCTAGATGCTTGTGCTGAAAATTTAAAATTTCTTTGCCATCCTTGTGAACTTTGCAATGAACGTGATCATTTAAATCTCCAATGCAAATTGTTTCATGATCGAATTGTGTCCAAAAATTGTGATGACTTGATTTCCCTTGCACATCATAATGAACGTAGTTTGCTTGTGGGTTATGAAGAAATGAAACGTATAACTAAGGATCTTCCAGAATTTTTCCTTGATAAAGTTCTTGATTTTGATCTAGAGGAAATTTATATGTATTGTGCGGTGAATTGCATTGAAAATCCTTATATTGCCAATTACATAAAGAAAATAAAACAAATAGAAGATGAAGAAAATACTAATGAAAGGGAAGAGACTTCCCAATATCCTCCTATTATTTCTTATGATGAATCAGGTAACGAGGAGGAGCTTTCTATTCAACCAATCTCATTAATAAGGAGCTCAAAAGAGAGGGTTAAACCCACACATGATGTGAAGAAGAAAAAGAAAAGACGGAGAAGCAAAGGTAGGAAGGTATCCCTCCCAAATGATGTTGCTCCTATTACTCATTATGATGATGATAATTTCTATACTATTGGTGCTATCCACACTATTAATGATGAGAGTGATTATGCTTATGATATGAAAAGGCCCAAGCTTGGGGATGCTATATTTGATGAGAATGACATGTTTGATAATTTATTTGCTGCAATTAATGTTTGTCCCAAGCTTGGGGATGCTATGTTTTATGAAGATGATATTTTTAACCTCCCAAGTTTTGATATGCAAATCTATTATGATGATAGCATGCCTCCTACCTATGATGATTATATTGATGAAAGTGGGTTTGGAAGAGTGTCAACTTTAGGAAGTAATGATCCCACTATTTTGGAGGGTGTTGAATCTTATTGTGATAATTATAAAAGTGGATTTGGAGAGGTCATGACTTTATTTAGTAATGATTCCACTATCTTCGAAGAGGTTTCAATCGATTATGATGAGAACAAGGTTGCTACTTATGATGATTATTGTGATGACACTTATGCTATAAAAATTAGTGATGATTATATTTATAAAACTTGTCATGATTATGATTACCCTTTTTCTGAACATTACTCTTTTAATATGGAAACAATTTATAGTATTCGAGTTTCCTATGATACTCCCACTATTCCGAATGAGAAGAAATTTGCTTATGTGGAGAGTAATAAAAATTTTATGCTTGTGCATCATGAAAAGAATGCTTTATGTGATGGTTATATTGTTGAATTAATTCATGATGCTACTGAAAATTATTATGAGGGAGGAACATATGCTTGTAGGAATTGCAATAATATCAAGTTTCCTCTCTATGTGCTTAAAGTTTTGAAGTTATGCTTGTTTTGCCTTCCTATGCTAGTTGATTATTGTTCCCATAAGTTGTTTGCTCACAAAATCCCTATGCATAGGAAGTGGGTTAGACTTAAATGTGCTAGTCATATTCTTCATGATGCTCTCTTTATGTTTCAATTCTTATCATGCCTAGCTAGGGGCGTTAAACGTTAGCGCTTGTTGGGAGGCAACCCAATTTTATTTTTGTTCTTTGACTTTTGCTCCTGTTTAGTAATAAATAATTATCTAGCCTCTGTTTAGATGTGGTTTTATGTTTTAATTAGTGTTTGTGCCAAGTAGAACCTTTGGGAAGACTTGGGTGAAGTCTTTGTGATCTTGCTGTAAAAAACAGAAACTTTAGCGCTCACGAGGATAGCTGCCATGTTTTACTGGAGAGTGATTCTAGGTTGATTATTTTTGCAGATTATTAATAGATAAATTCCTCAGGTCCACCAATTTATTTTAGAATTTTTGGAGTTCCAGAAGTATACGTTTGATACAGATTACTACAGACTGTTCTGTTTTGACAGATTCTGTTTTCTATGTGTTGTTTGCTTATTTTGATGAATCTATGAGTAGTATCGGAGGGTATGAACCATAGAGAAGTTGGAATACAGTAGATAGTACACCAATATGAATTTAGAATGAGTTCACAACAGTACAGAAGTGGTGATTTATTTTCTTATACTAACGGAGCTTACGAGTTTTCTGTTGAGTTTTGTGTTGTGAAGTTTTCAAGTTTTGGGTAAAGATTCGATGAACTATGGAATAGGAGTGGCAAGAGCCTAAGCTTGGGGATGCCCAAGGTACCCCAAGGTAATATTCAAGGACAACCAAGAGCCTAAGCTTGGGGATGCCCCGGATGGCATCCCCTCTTTCGTCTTCGTTCATCGGTAACTTTACTTGGAGCTATATTTTTATTCACGACATGATATGTGTTTTGCTTGGAGCGTCATTTTATTTTCTTTTGTTTTGCTTGCTGTTTGAATAATATCCCAAGATCTGAAATTCTTAAATGTTAGAGAGTCTTCACATAGTTACATAATTATTCAACTACTCATTGATCTTCACTTATATCTTTCGGAGTAGTTTATCGTTTTCTCTAGTGCTTCACTTATATCTTTTTAGAGCACGGTGGTGGTTTATTTTATAGAAGTTATTGATCTCTCATGCTTCACTTATATTATTTTGAGAATCCTAAATAGCATGGTAATTTCCTTTGGTTATGAAATTAGTCCTAATATGATAGGCATCCAAGAGGGATATAATAAAAACTTTCATATAAAGCGCATTGAATACTATGAAAAGTTTGATACTTGATGATTGTTTTGAGATATGAAGATCGTAATATTAAAGTTGTGCTAGTTGAGTAATTGTGAATTTTAGAAATACTTGTGTTGAAGTCTGCAAGTCCCGTAGCATGCACGTATGGTAACCGTTGTGTGACAAATTTGAAAAATGAGGTGTTCTTTGATTGTCATCCTTTTAGTGGCGGTCGGGGATGAGCGATGGTCTTTTCCTACCAATCTATCCCCCTAGGAGCATGCGCGTAGTGCTTGGTTTTTGATGACTTGTAGATTTTTGCAATAAGTATGTGAGTTCTTTATGACTAATGTTGAGCCCATGGATTATACGCACTCTCACCTTTCCAGCATTGCTAGCCTCTTCAGCACCGTGCATTGCCCTTTCTCACCTTGAGAGTTGGTGCAAACTTCGTCGGTGCATCCAAACCCGTGATATGATACGTCTATCACACATATGCCTCCTTATATCTTCCTCAAAACAGCCACCATACCTACCTATTATGGCATTTCCATAGCCATTCCGAGATATATTACCATGCAACTTTCCACCGTTCCGTTTATTATGACACGCTTCATCATTGTCATATTGCCTTGCATGATCATGTAGTTGACATCGTATATGTGGAAAAGCCACCATGCATAATTTCATACATGTCACTCTTGATTCATTGCCCATCCTGGTACACCGCCGGAGGCATTCATATAGAGTCATACTTTGTTCTAGTATCGAGTTGTAATCTTTGAGTTGTAAATAAATAGAAGTGTGATGGTCATCATTAATAGAGCATTGTCCCCAAAAAAAGAGAAAGGCCAAAAAAAGGCCAAATAAAAAAAAGAAAAAAAGAGAAAGGCCAAATAAAAAAAGAAGAAAGGCCAAATAAAAAATAAAAAAAAAGATAAAAGGGACAATGCTACTATCCTTTTTCCACACTTGTGCTTCAAATTAGCACCATAATCTTTATGATAGAGAGTCTCTTATTTTGTCACTTTCATATACTAGTGGGAATTTTTCATTATAGAACTTGGCTTGTATATTCCAACAATGGGCTTCCTCAAATGCCCTAGGTCTTTGTGAGCAAGCAAGTTGGATGCACACCCACTTAGTTTCTTTCGTTGAGCTTTCATACATTTATAGCTCTAGTGCATCTGTTGCATGGCAATCCCTACTCCTTGCATTGACATCATTTGATGGGCATCTCCATAGCCTGTTGATTAGCTGTGTCAATGTGAGACTTTCTCCTTTTTTGTCTTATCCACACAACCCCCATCGTCATATTCTATTCCACCCATAGTGATATGTCCAAGGCTCACGCTCATGTATTGCGTGAAAGTTGAAAAAGTTTGAGAATACTAAAGTATGAAACAATTGCTTGGCCTGTCATCGGGGTTGTGCATGATGAGAGCATTTTGTGTGACGAAAATGAAGCATGGCCAAACTATATGATTTTGTAGGGATGAGCTTTCTTTGGCTATGCTATTTTGATAAGACATAATTGCTTGGTTAGTATGCTTGAAGTATTATTATTTTTATGTCAATATTAAAATTTTGTCTTGAATCTTATGGATCTGAATATTCCTGCCACAATAAAGAAGATTACATTGATAAATATGTTAGGTAGCATTCCACATCAAAAAATTTGTTTTTATCATTTACCTACTCAAGGACGAGCAGGAATTAAGCTTGGGGATGCTTGATACGTCTCCAACGTATCTATAATTTTTGATTGTTCCATGCTATTATATTATCCATCTAGGATGTTTTATATGCATTTATATGCTATTTTATATGATTTTTGGGAATAACCTATTAACCTAGAGCCAAGTGCCAGTTTCTGTTTTTTCCTTGTTTTTGAGTATCGCAGAAAAGGAAAACCAAACGGAGTCCAATTGACCTGAAAATTGACGGAGATTATTCTCGGACCAGAAGAAGCCCAGGGAGCACCGCAGATGGGCCAGAGGAGTCCCGAGGCACCCACGAGGGTGGGGGCGCGCCCCCTACCTCGTGGCCACTGATGATGACATAGACCTGGGGTAGGGTCATAGGCCTGACCTATACGCCCTATCCAAGGTCACTGTCCTAGAAGCAAAGAAGCTCAAGAGACAACAGGGAGGGCCCAACAAAGGTGTCGAGTGCAATCCACTCGACCTACCAGCTACTCGGAGACCCCTCCTAATGTAGGGTGGAACCCTAGGTGGCCGATCTTTCACGAAAGGAGCGGATCCCTATGAAGAACGCGATGAACACGAGGGGAAACACAAGGGAAACACGAGGGAAATCACTCAACCAACAAGAATAGATCACACATGCACTAGATCGATGAACACAAAGGTAAGATACAAGATCCAAATCCAACAAAGGACGATACAAAAGGTAACCGGTTCTTCTCCGTAAGGAGGTCTTGATGGGGGTCTTCTCGTGAGGAGGTCTTGAATCCAAGGTGGATCGTCTCCGTAGAGGGGCTGCGGTCTCTCTCGTGGAGTAGATCCGTATGGATGAGCAATGCTCTATCTCACATATGAGCTAAACCAATGCTGACCCTAGAGAGAGGAAGGGGATGTAGTATATATAGTCTAGGGGCGAAGAGGTACATGGGCTTCGACCCTTTACTGTGTGCAGACAGGTGGAGCCGGATGTCCGGGCGTCGGGCCGGATGTCCGGGCCTTCAGGAGGAGCCGGATGTTCGGGCTGGCGTGGAGGCGTTCTGTGCTCTCTGGATAGGCGGGGCCGGATGTCCGGTCGAAAGGCCAGATTTCTGGGGCTTCGGGAGGAGCCGGATGTCCGGGGCCTGTAGATGTTGGGCTGCTGGGATGTGGCTGTGGTAGATGTCTCCAGCGGCTGGATGTCCGGGGCTGGGGCCGGATGTCCGGGCCCAGGAGCTGTCTTCTTCTCCTTCCGGCGGTTCTCTTCATCCGTGAACTTGGCGGCTTGTCCGTCTTCATGTGCATCCTCGGGAGGTTCCTCTTGACACCTAATCATGCATAGCATATCGGACATAGGTAGTAGCCATGTCTCGAGTGGATCATATGTGATATCACTAAGGAAGGAAGTCACCTCATTCTCGAGAGCTCTAGCTCGTGCTCGTGTCATGGGTCCTCTTGGCTCTTGATGAGCCGATGGTAGGTCCATGGGGATGATCATGGGATGCTCCGCATCATCTCCCCTCCCTTGGGAAAGATCCGACCTCGGATCGAAATCCTCATCACCATGGTACGGGGAGAGATCTTTGATGTTGAAAATGTCGCTCACGGAGTACTTGTCGCATGGGATGTCGATCTTGTATGCGTTGTTGTTGTAGCGTGCAAGCACCTTGAAGGGTCCATCCGCTCGGGGTAGTAGCTTGGACTTGCGTTCATTGGGGAAGCGATCCTTGCGAAGGTGTAGCCACACAAGATCTCCAACATTGAACATCATGGGTTGCTTGTTGACGTTGAGCTTGGTCGCGAGTCGTTGTACTTGGCGCTCGATGGTGTTCCTTGTATCTTCATGCATCTTCTTGAGGAAGTTGACTCGCGCACTCACGTCCATGTTTGTGCGCTCTTGTAGCGGTAGAGGTGGAATGTCCAATGGTGACAATGGGTTGAAGCCATAGATGACCTCAAAGGGGGACTTGCTGGTTGTCGAATGTCTTGCACGATTGTAGGCATACTCGGCGATAGGTAGGCACTCCTCCCACTCCTTGATGTTCTTCTTTATCAACACGCGTAGTAGAATGGAGAGCGTGCGGTTCGTCACCTCCGTTTGGCCGTCGGTTTGTGGATGGTATGCCGAAGAGAACAAAAGCTTGATTACGAGCTTGGCGCACAAGGTCTTCCAAAAGTAACTCAAGAACTTGACGTTGCGGTCCGAGACAATCGTCTGTGGCACTCCATGAAGGCACAAGATTTCCCTACAAAACAAATTTGCAACATGTGAAGCATCGTCTATCTTGTTGCAAGGAATGAAATGTGCCATTTTGGAGAATTGGTCCACAACAACAAAAACGGAATCCTTGCCATTTCGAGTTCTAGGCAAACCAAGCACAAAATCCATGCTAATATCTTCCCATGGGTGATATGGAATTGGAAGTGGCACATAGAGGCCATGAGATTGGGATTTAGACTTAGCTTTGCGACATGTAGAGCATCGGTTGGTGAAGCGATTGACGTCGCGAAACATCTTGGGCCAAAAGTAGTTCTTGGAGAGCGTAGCAAATGTCTTGTCGCGTCCAAAGTGTCCCATGAGTCCGCCTCCATGAGATTCCTGCAAAAGCAACAAGCGAAGAGAGGACTCGGGGATGCAAAGTTTGTTAGCTCTCATAAGATATCCATCTTTGATGTAGTATCGATCCCAAGAAGTATGCATCAAACACTTGGCATAAGGAATAGCAAATGTAGGATCATGCTCATACAAGTCTTTTATGTGCTCAAAACCAATGACATTTAACTCAAGTTGAGTAACAAGCATGCATATACGGGAAAGTGCATCCGCCACAACATTTTCCTTACCTTTAATGTACTTACATAAGGAAATGACTCAATAAATTCACTCCACTTAGCATGACGCTTGTTTAACTTAGTTTGACCCCTAAGATATTTAAGCGTTTCATGGTCGGTATGGATGATGAACTCATGAGGGCGTAGGTAATGTTCCCATTCATGCAAAACTCGCACTAAACCATATAGCTCTTTGTCATAGATGGGGTAATTGAGTTGCGCTCCGGAGAGTTTCTCACTAAAATAAGCAATTGGGCGCTTCTCTTGTGTTAACACACCTCCTATGCCATTACCACTAGCATCGCAATGAATTTCAAAAGGTTTGTCAAAGTTGGGTAATGCAAGCACGGGAGCATGAGTAAGCAAATTCTTAAGCTCATTGAAAGCGATATCTTGGGATGTTCCCCAAACAAACGGTGCATTTTTCTTACTCAAAGCATGCAAAGGTGAAGCAATGGTGCTAAAATCCTTCACAAATCTATGGTAGAAACCGGCTAAACCAAGAAAACTACGCACTTGTTGCAAATTGGTTGGTTGGGGCCAAGTTTTAATAGCATTGATCTTAGATTCGTCAACATGAACACCCTTAGAAGATACTACGAAACCCAAGAAAACAAGCTTATCAACACCAAAGAGGCATTTTTCCATATTAGCATAAAGTTGCTCTTTTCGAAGAGTTTGTAGCACGGTGCGAAGGTGGGTGACATGTTCTTTGAGAGATTTGCTAAACACAAGGATATCATCAAAGTAGACAACAACAAATTCACCAATGCAAGGGCGAAACACGTAATGCATAAGATGCATGAAAGTACCGGGTGCTTCCAATAAACCCATAGGCATGACTAACCACTCATATAGACCAAACTTGGTTTTGAAAGCGGTTTTCCATTCATCACCCTCTTGTATGCGGATTTGATAGTAACCACTTTTAAGATCAATTTTGGAAAAGATAGTGGCACCGCTAAGTTCATCAAGCATATCATCAAGGCTTGGAATGGGGTACCTATATCGAACGGTGATAGCATTGATAGGTCTACAATCGGAACACATGCGAAAACTACCGTCTCGTTTTCGCATAAGAATGACCGGTACGGCACAAGGACTCAAACTTTCACGCACATGTCCATGGTCTATGAGATGCTTTACTTGCCTTTGTATTTCACTGGTTTCTTCGGGGTTGACGCGGTATGGGGCCTTGTTAGGTAGAGGTGCTCTGGGGATGAGGTCGATGCGGTGCTCAATGGCTCGTAGTGGAGGTAGACCCGGAGGTAGCTCATCGGGGAAAACATCTTGGAATTCCTGCAATAAAGAAGATAACACCAAAGGTAGATCGTGAGAGTTGTTAGTTTTTGGTGCCTTGTCCTTGCACAATAGGACACAGTGTAGGACACTTGATGGGTTCCAACACACTTCTCTCATCTCACGTTTGGTGGCAAAGAGGACTAAGTTTTTCTTGTCGCTCATCGTGGAGGCACTCAATTTGGGCTTGTGGCGCTCACTCTCTTTTTGGTGGTTCGCTCTCGCACTATTCTCTCCACGATGGGTGTTTTGCTTGTCCGCGAGCACTTGGCTTGGAGACATAGGACGTAGCACAAACTCTTTCCCTTTCATCTTGAAGCTATAGTGATTTGTACGCCCATTGTGAATGACACCTCGGTCAAATTGCCATGGCCGTCCAAGAAGGAGGTGGCACACGGTCATCGGAAGGGCATCACACTCCAAAGTGTCTTCATAGGCGCCGATCTTGAAAGAGACTTGTACCCTATGCTCGACTTGGATGGTGCCGGTGTCGCTTAGCCATTGAACCTTGTAGGGGTGCGGGTGCTTCATCTTGACCAATTGGAGTTTGGAGCATAGTTCTTCACTTGCTAAGTTATGGCAACTACCTCCATCGATGATGACCTTGACGGACCGTCCATTGATGCCGGCCTTTGTGTGGAAGATATGGCATCTTTGATCTTCGTCTTGTTGATGTTGAAGAGTCAAGACCTTGGAGACAACAAGAGCGGGACTTGAGTCTTCGTCACAAAAGATGTGATCATCTTCTTCTTCATTGTTCACTTGTCGGTGCATGGCCACTTGCTCAAGGGCTTCCATTTCTCCTTCACTCATGGAGTCGTAGGTTCCATCGTCGTTGAGGATCATGGTGCGCTTCTTTGTGCACTCGAAGGACTTATGTCCTCGGCCTCCGCATGTGAAACATTTGATGGAACTTATCTTGATGGTCTCATCGGTTGGAGTAGATGATGATGAAGCTTTCGGCTTGAAGTTGCTTGTAGTAGGAGGACGACTTGAGCTTGTCAAAGTTTTCTTGTAACTTGACTTGTCGCCGTTGCTTGTAGATGGCTTGGTTGAAGGTGTTGGATTCGTCGAAGCTTGATTGTTGGAGAGGCCATAGGACTTGGATGAGAACTTGGCATACTTGAAGTCGTCTTGTACTTGCCGTTCCGCTTTGGTAGCTTGATGCACTAGCTCGATGAGGTTCGAGTATGGTTGGAAGTCGGCAATCTTCTTGATAGGGTGATTGAGTCCATTCAAGAAACGTGCCATAGTTTGCTCATCATCTTCTTTGACATTGGCTTGTATCATGGCAATCTCATTTCCTTGTAGTACTCTTCAACGCTCTTGGTTCCTTGCTTGAGTTGTTGGAGTTTCTTGAAGAGGTCGCGGTTGTAGTAGTTTGGCACGAATCGTGCTCTCATGACATCCTTCAGTGCCCAATTGGTGATGGGTGGTTCACCACTTGCCGCTCGGCGCTCAATGACTTGTTCCCACCAAATGAGGACGTGGTCTTGGAATTCAAGGGATGCCATTGCGATCTTCTTCTCTTCTTCGTAGTTGTGCAAGCGGAAGATTTTGTCAACCTTCAATGCCCATGATATGTACTCTTCGGGGTCATTGCTTTCGGTAAACTTGGGCATGGTGAACTTTAGCTTGCCATATCGTTGCTCTTCATTGTGTTGGGGTCGGGGATGATGACGCCCATGTCGGTGAGGATTGGCAATCTCATGTTGCTCTTGGCGAGGAGGGTTGTCGACCTCATGTTGCTCTTGGCGAGGAGCGTTGTCTTCCTCATGTTGCTCTTGGCGAGGAGCTTGTCGATCTTGACGAGGAGCTTGTCGATGCACACGTGCTTGGTAAATCCTTTCTTGAGCTTCGTTGTGAAGTGCTTCTTGATGTAGTCGAGCTTGTCGGCATCGATTGGCTACGGCACGACTTGAATCTTGAAGGGCACGTTGCGCCTCAAGTGCTTGAGCTTCATGTAGTTGTTGTTCTTGACGTTGCGCCTCGGCGTCTTGTGCATCTTGATTTTGTCGCGCTCACTCCTCTTGTTCTTGTTGTCGTTGGCGTTGCCGTTCTTGTGCTTGTGCGAAAGCAGCTTGGTTTGACGATGTCGATGCTCTTGAGAGTCGGTGTCGTGTAGAGGATTGCGGTTAGCTTGACGGTCTTGACACGCGGCACAACGAAGAGTGTTGGATGTCGGTGTACTTGAACCGGAGAAAGTGTCGTCGGAGTGTCGACTTGAGCGGCTCCGTCTTGACGAGGACGAAGTTGTAGAAGAGCGGACCATCATGGTTCGGATATATTCTTTGAGGGAACTCATGGATGTGTCAAAGTAGTCTCTTTTACGTTGCTTGGATTGTCGTAGGTCGGTGGCGAGATTGTCGATGCGGTCGCCCAAAGCAAGTTGTTCTTGATGCAAAGCTCGGTGTGCACCAAATAGTTGAGTCTTGGTGATGTAGGATGACATGCCATCGTCTTGCTCCAAGAAGAGTGGGTTGGTAGAAGTACTTGGCCTATCCATCATTCCAAAAAAAGATATGTGAGTGGGAGAAAAGAAGAACCAATAACAAATGTACCTTGACCGATGTTGAAAATGGATCAAAGATCAATCCAATGTGTGGCAATGAAATAGCACAATTGGTACCAATTCTTGTCGGTTCTCACACCTACACAAGTAAAAGCTTATGGCGGAGCTTGGTTAGGATGGTGGCACAAAATTTGATGCAATTGTAAGTGAGACTCAATAATGTTGGAAAAGATTCACAAATTTGCAAATGCAACAAGTAGACCAATAGCAAGATATGGTACACGGAAACACACACGCAAATAGATAAGTGGGGTTGGGCAACCAAGGATGAGCCAAAATGTGGAATCCACCAAGATGCTCTTGTTGCACAACACTAGAGATACGCTAGCACGATTGCACAATAGGCGGATACGAACTTGTGCACAACCTACTAAGCAAAAATGCAACGACTTCTATCCCAAGTATGCTATATGTATGATGTTTCTATGCTTTTTGATCCAAGATGATCGAGTATGACAATCTTAATGTTGTATGATGCTATGGTTCTTGCTTATAAGCTGTTTGCTTATCTTTCTTCTTTTGCTTAAAAGCTTGTTTGGCTCTTTGTTGTTTGAGCTCTTTTCTCATGCAATGCTTCACGAACCAAGATAGCAATTGTGTATGCGAAGACAACTTTGTGACACAAGAGATGATACCAAGATATGCAACACAATGATGGTATGTATGCTACGGGAAGTAAGAACACTAATGTGCACAAGTCACGTTGCTGGCAATACTCAAAGGCTAGTCTCAATGGGTAAGCTACGCAAAAGTAAGGCTATGGGGTTATCAATCCAAATGCAAGAGAGTATGATGATATCACGATACCAAAGTGATACCAGGGTGAGGTTGATACCACAATTGTGATGTAGCCGTTCGTAGTAGTCCTTGGCGAAGATGAGCGGTGGTGATGTTGATGCCGAACCGTACCTAGATAGCCAAAACACAATAGGACACGGAAACCACAACTCAAATTTTCAAAGCAAAACGGGTCAAAATTGGCGGAGTTGGTAGCGGGAAAGGCTATGGTGGTGCTATGCGGAAGTGGTGGTGGTATGCGGAAATGTATGTGGGCACCGGGACAAAATTGGACGAAAGTTAGGCGGTAAACGGAGTGGAGGATGGAGTTGATGTTGTCAGGGGCCGGATGTCCGGGCTGATGGCCAGATGTCCGGGCCGGGCCGGATGTCCGGGCTGTCGGGCCGGATGTCCGGGCTCGGGATCCGTGGACGAACTTGAAAAACGCCGTGTGGAGAGGTCAAATCCGGGGCAAAATTCGGAAGATTTTGTGGATGGAATTTGGGGAAAAGATGGGGAAAAGCTAGATCTACCTGCAACACACGAAATCCGCGGATCAAATCCAACAAAACTTCATCACACCAACAAATCACAAAAAAATTGGGGCTATTTTAGTGGGGCAATTTTCGGATTAGGACGAAAAACAACAAAATCAAGCTAGAAAACAAAGAGAGGGGGCTCCGAAATCGTGATCAACATGGCTCATGATACCAAGATGATGTAGGGTGGAACCCTAGGTGGCCGATCTTTCACGAAAGAAGCGGATCCCTATGAAGAACGCGATGAACACGAGGGGAAACACGAGGGAAACACGATGGAAATCACTCAACCAACAAGAATAGATCACACATGCGCTAGATCGATGAACACAAAGGTAAGATACAAGATCCAAATCCAACAAAGGACGATACAAAAGGTAACCGGTTCTTCTCCGTAAGGAGGTCTTGATGGGGGTCTTCTCCGTGAGGAGGTCTTGAATCCAAGGTGGATCGTCTCCGTAGAGGGGTCGTGGTCTCTCTCGTGGAGTAGATCTGTATGGATGAGCAATGCTCTATCTCACATAGGAGCTAAACCAATGCTGACCCTAGAGAGAGGAGGGGGATGGAGTATATATAGTCTAGGGGGCGAAGAGGTACATGGGCTTCGACCCTTTACTGTGCGTAGACAGGTGGAGCCGGATGTCCGGGCGTCGGGCCGGATGTCCGGGCCTTCAGGAGGAGCCGGATGTCCGGGCTGGGGGCCGGATGTCCGGGCTAGCGTGGAGGCGTTCTGTGCTCTCTGGATAGGTGGGGCCGGATGTCCGGGCGAAAGGCCAGATTTCTGGGGCTTCGGGAGGAGCCGGATGTCCGGGACATGGCCGGATGTCCGGGGCCTGTAGATGTTGGGCTGCTGGGATGTGGCTGTGGTAGATGTCTCCAGCGGCCGGATGTCCGGGGCTGGGGCCGGATGTCTGGACCCTGGAGCTGTCTTCTTCTCCTTCCGGTGGTTTTCTTCATCCGTGAACTTGGCGGCTTGTCCGTCTTCACGTGCATCCTCGGGAGGTTCCTCTTGACACCTAATCATGCATAGCATATCGGACTTAGGTAGTAGCCATGTCTCGAGTGGATCATATGTGATATCACTAAGGAAGGAAGTCCCTCGTTCTCGAGAGCTCTAGCTCGTGCTCGTGTCATGGGTCCTCTTGGCTCTTGACATCTTGATTGCACTCGACCCCTTTGTTGGGAGGGCCCAACAAAGGTGTCGAGTGCAATCCACTCGACCTACCAGCTACTCGGAGACCCCTCCTCCCTGAGGTCAGTCGACCACTCGACCGTACAAGAATCCATTCGACTTATTGAAGACCAGGAGTCATCTAGAACAGCAACGGACAAGCGTTCACTCTGTAGTCTTTAATGCCATTAAGGCATTTAAGGCTGGTGTTATCAGTAACGCCTCCTCTTTATGTACATTGAACTCTTGGTAACGGAGGAGGGCCGGGGTCCTGGCGCACTCTATATAAGCCACCCCCCTCTTCTGGCACAAGGGTTCGCACCCCCTGTAACACACACACACGCATAATCTAGTCGACCGCCTCCGGGCACCGAGACATAGGGCTGTTACTTCCTCTGCGAAGGGCCTGAACTCGTAAAACTCGTGTGTACAACTTCGCCATAGCTAGGATCTTGCCTCCTCATACCTACCCCCCATTCTACTGTCAGTCTTAGATCCACGACAATTGGCGCCCACCGTGGGGCCGGTGTCTTAGCGACTTTTTGGTGGAGTTGCGATTTTTCCCGATTTTCATCATCATGGTTTCCGCCGGCGAACTGGTTGAGGGCCACGAGATCCGTCTCGGCGCGCTCGTTTTCGTGGCCGATGACTCCGCTTGGCTTCCGGAAGCTCCACTCGACGTTGAGGCGCTCCCCGTCCGCAGGGCGATGCACTTTCGCGCGTGCATCCACGGCGTCCTTCTCCGGCAGCCGTCGACCCAGTATCGGTCGGCTCCTATGGTGTCCTCGGCCCCCGCTATTCGCCGGCGCAAGCGTTCCGGTCGGTCGCGGCTCCAGCGGTGGGTGAGACACGCGGTGGCCCGTCAGTCGGCCACCCCACAAGTCGCGGCAATCGAGCCCGAAGAAACTCTCTATGGCCTGTTCGACCTGCCGATTGGCTCCATCGAGACCGCATCCTAGTGTGACAGCAGCGATCCCGCGGCAGAAGTCTTGATGGTCAACGGACAACGCAGTCCTCCTGCCTTCCCCCGCGACGACGGTGGTGATGGCGGCGGCGATCCGTGGCGTGTTCACGAAGAGTACCGCCCCGAGCCCCTTTCTTCGCAGCAGAGGGAAGAGCTTCGCCGCCGCAATATGGATGCGCTTCACACTCCTATCGTTGGAGAAACCCCCGAGGCCCGGGCCTTGGAGGAGGCGCGCCTGGCCAACTTGGCTGAGCACACTCGAATGGAGAACCTGCAACATGCACTCAATGAGCGTGCTCGGTAGCGGATCCCTGAATCCAGTCGACGACAGCTTTTTCCGCCTCAACCTCAGGTATATCACACTCCGACTCAAAATCTCACGGCAGCGGCCCGCATAGCAGAGTCAATTCAGCCTTCCCAGTCGGAGGCTGGCAGAGATTTGATGCAGATCCGGGCCTTGCTCCGGGCGGCCGGAGAGCAGAACACAGTAGTATCTCAGTCACGGAATAGGATTCATAGCAGATCTGTGATGGCAGATACGGTTCAGTCGGCTCACAGCCCAAGATCGCCCCCGCGGCGTGAAGGACGTGGACATAGGCAAGATCAGTACAAAAACCACGAGCAATACGATCACCGACTCGGCCATGATGACCATCGTCGAGTGCCCACGCCTCCTCCAAGGAGTGGGTCATATGTTCCTCGGCAACATGATGACGGACGCCCCCACAGTGGCGGGCGAAGAGTACCAGTCGACCCGAGGGAGCCGGGCTTTGATGCGGGATCTATTCTCGTTCAAGGTCTGGTTGACAGGAACAGGGCACACAGAGAAGGCCATGGCAGAGATTACCCGACTGGCAGCAGAGTGCACGTTTCAGGTCTCGAGTGTTTCTGCAGATCCATTAGGGCCGCAGTGATTCCTCCCAACTTCAGGTTGGCGACTGGAGTCAGCAAGTTTACTGGTGAGTCTAAGCCTGACACTTGGCTTGAAGACTACCGAGTGGTTGTACAAATTGGTGGTGACAATGATGAAGTGGCCATGAAGCACCTACCTTTGATGTTGGAAGGCTCGGCCAGGGCATGGTTGAACCAGTTAGCATCTGGCAGTATATTCAGTTGGGAAGAACTCGCCCGAGTGTTTGTTAGGACTTTTGAAGGTACTTGCAAACGACCAGCGGGGTTGACAGAATTGCAGCATTGTGTGCAAAAACCGGATGAAACCTTGAAATGATTATATCCAGAGATGGATCATGTTACACCATACAGTGGAGAATGTGTCAGATCACCAAGCAGTTTGTGCCTTCAAAGAAGGCGTTAAGTATCAAGAGTTGAATCTGAAATTCGGTCGGACAGGGGATATGCCCCTGACTCAGATGATGGAGATTGCCACCAAATACTCTAACGGCGAAGAGGAAGACCGACTCCGGAGTGGCAAGCACAAAACAGTCGCCCAGGAAACCGGAGGAGGGAATTCCAGTCGGAAACAGAAGCGCAAGGCCGAGCCAGCTGCTCCTGGTGAAGCCTTAGTCGTGGCACAAGGAAAGTTCAAGGGGAAGCCCAAAGGGCCCTGGACCCCCAAGAAAGTGAAAGATCAAGCCGGAAATGATGTGTTGGATTCGCCATGTCACATTCACATCCTAAACATACCACTCGACAGTGTCAAGTTTTGATCCAGCAGTTCCGAGAAAAGCAACCCAATGAGAAGGAAAAGGAGTTGGACAAGGATGAGGATAAGGAAGAAGATGGCGATGGTTTTCCCAACGTTAATTCCACTCTGATGATTTTTGCCGATGTGGAGAGCAAGAGTCGACTAAAAGTTATCAACAGAGAAGTAAACATGGTTGCTCCGGCAACACCCAGTTAGTTGAAGTGGTCTCAGACTGCCATCACATTCGACCAGTCTGATCACCCAGCGCGTATCGCCACCCCTGGGAGGCAAGCGTTGGTGGTCGACCCAGTTGTTGAAGGCACTCGACTGACCAAAGTGCTAATGGATGGTGGTAGTGGCCTGAATATCCTTTAGGCTGAAACCTTGAAGGGAATGGGCATTCCGATGTCCAAGCTTAGTGAAAGCAATATGAGTTTCCATGGCGTTATACCTAGCAAGAAGGTTGAATCACTCGGCCAGATCGCCCTTGATGTGGTTTTCGGTGATTCCTAGAATTACTGCAAGGAAAAGTTGACATTTGAAGTAGTGGATTTCCAGAGTGCTTATCATGCTATTGTGGGAAGGCCTGCTTATGCGCGTTTTATGGCTCGACCATGTTACGTGTACCTCAAATTGAAGATGCCTGGTCCCAGAGGAGTGATCACAATCACTGGCAATCGGCAGAAGGCAGAAGAGTGCTTCCATGTCACATCCCAAGTTCTGGTATGCACTAGGCTAGCCCTTCATGTGTGCATCATGTTTAAATTTCTCAGAAACTTGAAATGGGGGATGATAAACCCTAGCAGCAAATGAAATTCAACTAGGTTCAAACTTAAATCTTTTCAATGATCCCAAAATGCCCTTTAGAAATGTTCATCATTTTTGAATTGGTCCAGCACCTCTGACAAAAATGGTGCACGATTTTCTAGGTCATCCTAAGGTCACTGAATTAAATCATATGTATTTGAATTTGGACATTTAAATTCTATAAAATATTTTAAATGTCCAAATAATCCTAAACTGAAATGTTCCATGTTGGTTATATGCTAAACAGTGGGCATGAGCAGTTTGGTGATTTTTGAAAGTGCCTAGGTATTGTTAGAAAAGCCACAAACTTGCAGAAGAAATAGAAAACAGGAAATAAACGAAAGAGAGAGACTTACCTTGCCTCACCTGCGCAGCCCAGCCCACCTGGCGCCCCCTGTCGCCTTCCTCCTGCCAGTAGGAGCAGCTGCGTGCTCGCACGCGCGCGGCCGGGGAGGCCAGCTCCTCCCTGCCTGTCTGCCGCTTCCCCGACGCGTCTGGACGACGCCACGCGCCACCCCGGTCCCTCTCTCCCACTCCCTCGCCCTTTCCCCGCCTCTGCTCCCTCTCCGCAGCGCGCCCGAACACCCCGCTGCACACCGACGAGCACCGCCGCAGCCATGGCCATCCCCTAGCCCAACCACCGTGACCAATAGCTCCGCAAGGACGCGAAGCATCTCCTCGACGAGCCACGCAAGCCGGGTTTCACCGCAACACCGCCATCGATGCCTTCTTCAACCTCGGGACCGCAGGCCATCTCCATCAAATTCGTCGGCTCTGGACCGTCCCCGACCTCGCCGAGCATTCCCTCGTCATCGCTGTGAGCCCCTGACCACTTACCCCTGCTCCCCTTGACGAATTCATGCCGCAGCCATCGATCCCCGCCGTGCCAGAAGCTCACCGCCGCCCTGTCTTGTCGCCGCCGTGGCCTGAGCTCGAACGAGTCGCGCCCGTGCACCTCACCGAGCTCCTGGTGACCCCAGGAGGCTGCGCAGCGTTTTACTTCGCTCGCCCGTGCCCCGCAATGCCGTTTCCGCTGAGACCCGAACTCCGGCCGCCGCCTTTGAGCTCGCCGCCGTCGATATAGGTCGCCCCCGGCGTAACTGACTGCACCACTCGACGCGCGGGATCGCCAGCGTCACGTAGGTGGTCTCCGCCGGCCATTTGGTTGCCGAAGCAAGATACCCGAAGCCCTCCGCCGTCTCTGGCCTCGCCGGCGATGAGCCGTGGGTCAACTCCGGCGAGTTTGACCATGGTTGACTGAGTTTGACCCCCCCTCCAAGTCACTGACATGTGGGGCCAGCCCCTAACTAATTTCTTGATTAGTACTAACTAAAATAGGTTAGTTAGTTTGACACTGACACGCGGGACCCATAGGTCAGGTTTGACCTAGACCGCCCCCGTTGACCTGCTGACGTCACAGTGACGTAGTGCTGACGCAGTAACTCTTTTTTTTGGATTTATTCTTATACAAGAAATTCCAGAAAATAGCCAAAACTTCTAAAAATCATAGGAAATCAACCGTAACTCCAAATGAAATAATTTATATATGAAAAATTATCAGAAAAATGCAATCTATCCATCTGTACCATTTTCATGCATGTTGGAACAACTTAAAGTTGCTGTTTAGGACAATTCAATTAAATGGCATTTAAGAAAGCACATATGGAGTTTGAATTTGAACCTAGTCTTCAAACCAAATCCATTTAACTTGTTGCTAGTTGCATTAGCCCAATCAACAGCATATTGCCATGTCACATTCATGCATCATATTGTTGCATTGCATTGATTGTGTTTCCTCTCTATTGCCGGTGTTGTCCCCTCTCAGTAGACGTGTTTCGACGATGAGTTCGATGACACCGATGAAGAGCTATACTATCTTCAGAAGTGCCAGGCAAGCAAAACCCCCTTGTTCATTCTGATACAATCCCACTCTCTCGCTCCTGCTCTCTTTACTGCATTAGGACAACAACGATTCAACTGTTACATGCTGCGGTAGTTGAACCCCTTTCCTCTGCATGACCTGTCATTGCCACAGTAAATAGATGAAACCCACTAGCATGAGTAGGAGTTGTTTGAGCCCTGATGTGCCTACTCATTCATGCTTGTTGTCATGCCTGCTACTGCTTAGAGTTGTGTCAGGTCTGATTCATCGGGGATGAATTGGGAAGTTGTGAACATGTCCTACTGTTGAGAGCTAAGTGTGTGAACACGATTTGCTAAAGGTAGCGGTGAGAGGCCATGTAGGAGTACATGGTGGGTTGTCTCATTGAAACCGTCCTTAGGAACTGAGTTCTGTGTTTTTGATCCATGAACAGTTACTACCACACATTAGGTTCCGGTAAGTCGACCCCTCTCGACGTATTAATCAACTTGATCTCTGTCCAGGAGTTGTAACTAGTTTCTGGTGTTTGTAGGTAGTGTTAGTAGTCTACCAAGTGGCACCCGGTACAGGTGGGCTTGGGACAGACTAGGCACAGTGGCACGGTGTACCAAGTGGCACCCGGATGGTGGGCTTGGGAACCCTGCTCACATTGTTAGGGGCCGTGAGCGACACCCCGGCCGGATCTCCTTGCGGATGGAACCCGAATAGGCGATAAACCTGGACTAGAGACTTGTGTGGTTAGTCAGGTCGTGGCCGACTCCCTCGCCAGGCTTCCGCTTGAAGGTTGCTGAGATACACGACATGTACATGGTGGTAAGTGGCGAGAGCGTGTGTGAAGAAGTACACCCCTGCAGGGTTAACATCATCTATTCGAATAGCCGTGTCCGCGGTAAAGGACTTCTGGGTTGCCTGTATAGTTCATAGATAACTTGAAGTGGATATTCTAAAATGCACAAGATAAGTGTGAGTGCTATGGATGGCCTTCTCGTAGGGAGACGGGAGCGGATCCATAGTGGTGTATTGATATGGTGAATATGTGGACTCGTGTGCGCCACCTCAAAAGAGTTGCTTGCAGTCGTAGTTCAGGTTAGCCACTGAGTCAAAGCTGGCTTGCTGCAGTTAAACTCCACTACCCCCTTTGTTGATACCGATGCATATGTAGTTAGTTCTGATGTAAGTCTTGCTGGGTACAATTGTACTCACGTTGCCTATTTTATGTTTTGCAGAGAGACGTCAGTCTCGCTAGTAGTGCTGTGTGGATTTCGACGTTTAGCTTGTTACCTCAGCTACGATCTTGTGCCCTCGGCAGGGTCTTGTAGATAGTCAGGCTTCTCAGCCTTTTCCATTTGTAGATGTCTGTACTCAGACATGTTAAGCTTCCGCATGTGCTTTGACTTGTATGCTCTGAATGTTGGGTCATGAGACCCATGTTTGTAATATCTCGCTCCTCGGAGCCTAATGAATAAGTACTTGAGTCGTAGAGTTATGTTGTGATGCCATGTTGTATTTACACATATCGAGCATATTGTGTGTATGATTGAAATGCTTGGTATGTGTGGGATCCAACAACCTAGTAGTTTATTCTTGGTAGCCTCTCTTATGGGGAAATGTAGTCTTGTGCTTCCATGAGCCATAGTAGTCCGCTACAGCCCGGTTCACCGGAGTCCTGCTAGCCCAGCACTACTGCTCCGGAACACTTGACTAGCCGGCATGTGATTCACTTCGTTCCTGTGTCTGTCCCTTCGGGGAAATGTCACGCGGTGACATCCGGAGTCCTGCCTAGCCTGCTACAGCCCGGGTTCCCGGAGTCCTGTTAGCCCAGTGCTACAGCCCGGATTCGCACGCTGCTGACCGACATGCTCGATGTTGATTCATCTATGCCTGTCCCCGTAAGTTAGTGCCACTTTGGGTTCACGACTAGTCATGTCGGCCCGGGTTCTCTCTCATATGGATGCTAGCGACACTATCACATACGTGAGCCAAAAGCCGCAAACGGTCCTGGGCCATGGTAAGGTGACACCCATGGGAATACCGTGCGTGAGGCCGCAAAGTGATATGAGGTGTTACCGGCTAGATCGATGTGACTTGGAATCGGGGTCCTAACATTCCAGAAGGGCTCAAAAAATGCCGATGCACAAATAGCAGCAGTCGAAATGCAAGAATACCGGAAGAATGCAGACTCGAGTGATTTTTTGCGAGCTAAGAAGCCTGTCACAGATTCTGCATTTCAGTCGTCCGGTGAAACGAAGCCGATTCATATTCACCCGACCGATCCTAATGCTGCTCCTACTCATATTTCAACATCACTCGACAGCAAATAGGAAGAAGCGCTCATCCAGTTCCTCCGTGAGAACTGGGACATCTTCGCATGGAAACCCTCTGATATGCCGGGTGTACCCAGGGGACTGGCTGAGCACCGTTTGCGAATCGACCCGAAAGTGAAACCAGTCAAGGAACATCTTCGATGGTCCGTCGTACAGAAGAGAAAGGCAATTCGTGAGGAAGTGGCTCGGCTCCTGGCGGCTGAGTTCATCCGAGAGATTTTCCACTCCGAGTGGCTCGCCAATGTTGTCATGGTCCCCAAGAAGGACGACTCACTTCGCATGTGCATTGACTTCAAGCATATCAATTGGGTCTGCCCGAAAGATCATTTTCCTCTCCCCCACATCGACCAGATCGTCGACTCGACTGCGGGATGTGAGCGCCTATCTTTTCTAGACGCCTATTCCGGGTACCATCAGATCCGACTGTATGGACCCGATGAGAAAAAAACAGCTTTCATCACTCCATTCGGGTGTTTTTGTTATGTCACCATGCATTCGGTCTCAAGAACGCTGGAGCCACATTCATGAGGATGATTCAGAAGTGTCTGCTCACTCAAATCAGTCAGAATGTGGAAGTGGAGTCAGCCAAAAATGCATACCACCAGAAGAAGGTCGAGTGATCCTCAACGACATCCACTCGGGGACCTGTGGTCACCATGCGTCCTCTCGGACCATTGTGGCCAAAGCATACCGAGCGGGATTTTATTGGCCACGAGCAAATGAGATGGCAAAAGAAATAGTCGACAAATGTGAAGGTTGCCAGTTTTACTCCAACATGTCTCACAAGCCTGCATCAACCCTGAAGACCATTCTACTCGTTTGGCCCTTTGCTATTTGGGGATTAGATATGGTTGGACCTCTGAGAACGGGCAGGAGCGGCTTCACTCATGTGCTCATGGCAGTCGACAAGTTCACCAAATGGATTGAAGCCAAGCCTATCAAAAATCTCGAAGCCAGTACTGCTGTCAGCTTCATCGGAGAATTAACTTTCAGATATGGTGTTCCGCATAGCATTATCACTTACAATGGGTCGAACTTCGATTCTGATGAGTTTAGGGCCTTCTGCGCTTCCCAAGGCACTCGAGTCGACTATGCTTCAGTCGCCCATCCCCAATCAAATGGACAAGCTGAAAGAGCAAACGGATTGATTCTCAAAGGACTGAAACCCTGATTGATGCGTGGTCTTAAGCATGCGGCAGGCGCCTGGGTCGATGAACTTCCATCGGTGCTTTGGGGATTGAGGACAACTCCTAATCGGTCGACTGGCCGAACTCCATTCTTCTTGGTCTATGGAGCTGAAGTTGTACTTTCGAGTGACTTGCTTCACAATGCACCCCGAGTCGAGCTTTTCTCAGAAGATGAAGCAGAACGGGCTTGGCAAGACGCAGTTGATCTCCTGGAAGAGGAAAGAGAGATGGCCCTGATCCGGTCGACCATTTATCAGCAAGACCTGCGTCGATTCCACGCCAGAAATGTGAGGGTCGAGCATTTCAAGAGGGAGACTTGGTTCTTCGTGTGGATCAGCAGAAACCACACAAGCTCGCTCCTGCTTCGAAAGGCCCCTTCATTGTCACCAGAGTGCTCCACAACGGAACATACCACCTTTACAACATCAAGCACAAGAAAGACGAGCCACACACTTGGAATGCGGAGCTGCTCCGCCCCTTTTACACTTAAGCTTTTAGACTGTTGAGATGTAATAAGAAATACCTTCCAGTTTGATTATTAAAGACATAGTTTTTACAGTCTCATAAATGATTGTTGTTCCTTTTTTATTCTCTAAGCCCTCCAGTGGGTGGCTTATCTGCGAACCCGTTTCGCCTAAGTTCGAAAAATCCTACCGAGTGGTGAGCAAGCCTCGCACTCGGGAGCTTAGCTGCAAATCCGTTTCGCCTAAGTTTAAAAATCCTACCGAGTGGTGAGCAAACCTCTCACTCGGAGGCTTAGCTGCGAATCTGTTTCGCCTAAGTTTGAAAAATCCTACCGAGTGGTGAGCAACCCTCACACTCGGGGGCTTAGCTGCAGTCCAGTACTCGCCTAAGTTTGAAAAAATCCTACCGAGTGGTGAGAAAGCCTCTCACTCGGAGGCTTAGCTGCGAATCTGTTTC
>NC_057802.1:532208288-532350679 GCF_018294505.1 Triticum aestivum | reverse complement strand
AAAAAATCCTACCGAGTGGTGAGCAACCCTCACACTCGGGGGCTTAGCTGCAGTCCAGTACTCGCCTAAGTTTGAAAAATCCTACCGAGTGGTGAGCAACCCTCACACTCGGGGGCTTAGCTGTAGTCCAGTACTCGCCTAAGTTTGAAAAACCCTACCGAGTGGTGAACAACCATCACACTTGGGGCTTAGCTACGGTCCAGTACTCGCCTAAGTTTGAAAATCCTACCGAGTGATAAGCAATCCTCTCACTCGGGGGCTTATCTGCAGTCCAGCACTCGCCTAAGTTTGAAACACATCCCTATCCGCAAGGATGACGAGGTACAGGTCGACTACAACCTTCTCTTTGGATCTGCGCCACAAATACAACGTATGCTCCATCCTCATCCGCAAGGACGATGAAGTGCAGGTCGACTCTAACCTTCTCTTCGGAGCTGCGGCACAAATACAACGTACGCTCCATCCTCATCCGCAAGGACGACGAAGTGCAGGTCGACTGTAACCTTCTCTTCGGAGCTGTGCCACAAATACAACATGCGCTCCATCCTCATCCACAAGGACGACGAGGTGCAGGTCGACTGTAACCTTGTCTTCGGAGCTGCGCCACAAGTATAACGTGCGCTCCATCCCTATACGCAAGGACAATGAGGTGCAGGTCGACTGCAACCTTCTCTTCGGAGCTGCGCCACAAGTGTAACGTGCGCTCCATCCCTATCCGCAAGGACAACGAGGTGCAGGTCGATTGCGACCTTCTCCTCAGAGCTGCGCCACAAGTATGTCGTGCACTCCATCCTGATCTGTAAGGACGATGAGGTGCAGGTCGACTGGGCCTCCTCCTCAGAGCCGCATTTCAAGTACAAAGACTATTCCGAGTGAAGAACAAGTTCAACTCGAAGGCAAACACAAGCATACACAGAGATAAACCAAGTTCAGATAAATCCTAAGGTTCCGGAGCATGGATCAAAAGTAATCGGGCATCAAACCCAAAGAAGTTTAACGATTACACGATCACTCGGCATTCCGAGGCAAATAAAGGTGGAGCATAATGTTTTTTGGTCACTCGTCAGGAGAAGGGCTGGCTGGATCGCAGAAACTGTCAAGGTCTATGCTGTCTGCGATGCGAGTGGCGGCGTCAAGGAAAGTGTCCATGAAGGACTGGAAAGTGTGCCTTTTGGTGTTAGCAACCTTGAGCTCCGCCAGCTTGTCTTCTTTGACATCCTTACAGTGCACTCGAACCAATGACAGGGTGACATCAGCACCGCAGCGAGCAGATGATTTCTTCCATTCTTGCACTCGGTCAGGTATTTGATTCAGTCGAGCCATTAGAGACTCGAGGTCTTGAGACAGTTCCGCCAGAGGCCAGAGTTCAGCATCAACCTGAGTCATCGCCGCCTTCAGACGGGCAAGATAAGCGACTGCGCTGTCCATGCGGGATTCCAACCGCAGCACATTCATTGCGACATCATCTTTGACTGGACAGTTTATGGGATCGAGATCCGTCTCGACCCGCCTAGTTTCTACTTCAAAGACCTGGCAAACTTCTGCGCAGTCGAGCAAATAGTGAGTCGACAATATAGTAAGATCTATAAATCGACAGCAACAAGTCAGTCGAACAACAATACCTTCAAGCTTTAAGACCAGTTTTGCAGGAAGCTGGCCCAGATAATATTCCAACTCGCCCTTCTTAGCTTTGAGGTTTCCAATCTCATCAGTCAGCTTGTCCTTGTCTTTCTTTAGTTGCTCGACCTCCCGATTGGCATCAGAGACATCGGTCTTCAGTTTGGAGTTCTCTTCTTCTAACTTGCCGACTGAAGCAAGCTTCTTGTCAACAAGTGCCATTTTCTCTCACGCCTCCTTCTGGGCAGCAGCAAGATCCAGATCCTTCTTCTCCAGAGCCTGCTTCATTTTCTCTAAAGAAACTACATTCTTCAGACGAGCTTGGAGTTGATGGTTTTCACTACGCACATCTGTTCGAGTGAAGTCACCCGGTTCAAAGTGACTAAAAAAGGAAAACACACACGGAAAAGTGCTAGTCGTAAGATGGACAGTTGAGGAGTTGTTACCTCCCATGGCAGCTACTTCGTCACGAGCAGTCTTCAGGTTCTTCTTGGCCAGTTCCAGATCAAGGTTGAGGTTGATTTGCTGCTTGTTCAGTGTAGAATGTTGAGCCCCAAGATCACAAGATTTCTGCAGTCAACATATAAGACATATCAGTCGACAGAAGCAAAAGAACATCACGGTGAAAGTTACTCTAAGACTACCGCCGAATCAAACATTCAATGGTAGTCTCGGGGACTACACCCAGTGGGTGCACTTAGTGTGCCCCCACTGGTTTGATTCAACACTCGGCATGGTCTGCCCAGCTCGAGTCATAAAAAAATGAAAAAAAGTGAAGAAAGTTGTTCTCAGACCATAGTCGACTGCCCGCAGTCGACCACGGTCTCGGGGACTACACCCAGTGGGTGCACTTAGCGTGCTCCCACTGGTTCAGGTTTCACTCGGCATGGTCCACCCAGGCCAAGTGAGAAAATTCAGATTCTCAGACCACAGTCGACTGCCCGCAGTCAACTGTGGTCTCGGGGACTACACCCAATGGGTGCACTCAGCGTGCCCCCACTAGTTCAAAAATTCAATCGACTCAATCCAAGTCGACTCAAGTGGAAGACCTATACAACTTTAAGGCAGACAAACACCAGTGGGTGATCGGATAAGAAACAAGATCAGTCGGAAATCAACTAACCTGGACATTGGTTTGCATAGCAGCGCCAGGGTTGTAGGCCACCTGACTGGCCTCGTGCACCACTTTCATCTGCCCCATTACAAGGTTCAACTAAAGAAGAGCTTCCTTGGCGGCACTCGATGGGTCGTCTGGAGTTTGGTACGTAGTGAAAAGCGATGATGGCAGGGCAGTCGAAGCAGCCGCTGGGCCTGATGCGTGGAGTTGTATTGGAGCAGTAGCAGTCTGAGTAGGGACTCTAACAGCCAATCAGTCGACAGCGGGATAGCGAAAGTGACGTTGGTGCTAGCCGGATCTGTGGATCGCTCGACCGCCATCCCAGGCATCAGTGTCGACTGAGGAACCTGAACCTCGGGCGCTTTCCCGCTCGGTCCCTTGTCCCTCCTCCTCCTTTCCCTCAGAGGCACTTCTTCTTCATTGTTCGGAAGCACGACAACGTCTCGTGGAGCTGCAACAAACAGAAAATAATCAGAGATGCAACTGACGAACAATCCAATCGACAGAATAAGTTCGAGTCGAGCAGACTTACTAGCTTTGGAGGTAGCCGCGTCATCGCTTTCCTCGTCGTCTGGGACCTTGTTGATATCCATATCAATCGCGGCAGAGGCTGGGCTGGAAAAGTTCACCATCCACTCGGTCAGAACAGGAGAATCAGTCGGAGCAAGAAAAAACGGAAAGAACATTTACCCAGAGGCAACAGGAACATCCATCTTAATCTTAGGCAAGGTCTTCCGAGCCTTTGAGGGGTTGATCTTGGGCTGCTTGGTGACTTTCTCCGCCAGCTCCTGAGTTGAAGACCGAGCGCGCTTCTGCGGTTGAGCGCTCGAGGCCACAGCCTTACCGTGCCTGCCCGCTGGATCTTGGTGCTGCTTGAATCGACGTTCTGAACGAGGCGGTGAGTTGGCTACCTCCTCGTCGTCTGACTCGTCGCTCTCGTCTTCATCATCGTCGTCCGGCGACTCCCAATCACCACTCTCCTCCGCGCTGTCCTCGCCCTCATGGTCCTGCTCTAGAGCTTGTTCGCCATTGGGCATTGAGTACATCTCTGTATAAATCTACAAGACAAGAAGTCTAGTGGAAGTCAGTCGGATTAAAAAAAATAGTCGGAAAATGTATCCAAATGCAATCGGTTATAGCGGCCGAACCTTGTCTGGCTGATTGCTGTCGCTGAAAGCATCGACTCTCCTGGCGCCCCTGGGGTTGTCCTTGTTTCCGGTAATACTCCTCAGCCATTGGGCCACTGTTTTGGCCAGCACCTCCTCTGGATGAACCCGAGCGGTGTCGCCAGCTCCGGAATACATCCACATAGAGTGGTCACGAGCCTGGAGCGGTTGGATGCGCCGACTGAGGAATACCTCCAACAAATCCATGCCAGTGACGCCTTGGTTAATCAGCTGGACCACCCTCTCGACCAACATGGCTGTCTCCGCCTTCTCCGCGGCGATCACTTTCAACGGAGAGGGGGTCTGAACACAATCGAAGGAAAAAGGGGGAAGTCCAGTCGACTGGCCTGGGGTCGCGATATCCTGGCAACAGAACCAGGTCGACTGCCAGCCCCTGACCGTCTCAGGAAGGGTCATCGAAGGGAAAGAACTCCTCTTCCTCTTCTGGATACCCAAACCCCCACACATCGGGATAACGTGGGTTTTCTCATCATTCGAATTTGCTTTCTTCATCGTCTGGGAGCGGATGGTGAAAATGTGCTTGAAAAGACCCCAGTGCGGTCGACACCCCAAGAAATTCTCGCACATGGACACGAACGCGGCAAGGTATGTGATGGTGTTGGGAGAAAAATGATGGAGTTGGGCCCCGAAGAAATTCAAGAAACCCCGGAAAAAAGGGTGCGGAGGAAGCGAGAAACCGCGGTCGACATGGGTGGCGAGCAGAACACACTCACCCGGCCGCGGCTGCGGCTCCGGCTCCCCCTCCGGCAACCACGCAGCTTTGTGGACGATCAGCCCGGACTCGGCCAGCTCGTCCAAATCTTCCTGCCGAAGCGAGGATCGGATCCAATCGCCCTGGATCCAACCCAACGGCAGCCCCGACCGCGACGAAGACCCTCGATTCGTTTTCTTGCCTTTCGCCACCCCCGTCGCCTTCTTCGCCTGTTCTCGTCGAGAGCGGAGAAGCCAGATGCGGTGGAGAAACAGAGGAAGAAGAAGAAGAATGGACGCGCACAGTGCAGACGCCTCGGCCTCGTCACTTTTAAAGGCCCACTTCCGAGTGGCTGACGCGTGGGCCTGGGCGATCCTGTCAAATCCCTCAACAGTCACGTGCAGGATACGTGGCGAAAAAGGTGGCACGGGAATCAAAACGTTCCTGTTTATCCACCCCGCTTACCACGGCGCGCTCCACCCCGCGCGCTTCCTCAAAATTTCGAATCCCGTGAAATCCGGGATACGCCGTAACCAATCGCGCCAAAGATTTCACGTCAAAAACAACACTGGACGGATGATGTTATAAATCCAATCGGTAATTTCTGAATCGATCAAGGCGACCGAAACGAAGCCGAAGTTCCAACACTGGCCTCTGTACAAAAATGAATAGTTGTGAAACACAAGAGTTGAAGCAAGTTCAACTTCAACCGTCTTTTCACACGGACCTCAATCCATTCGGGGGCTCATGATGATGACATAGACCTGGGGTAGGGTCATAGGCCTGACCTATACGCCATATCCAAGGTCACTGTCCTAGAAGCAAAGAAGCTCAAGAGACAACAGGGAGGGCCCAACAAAGGTGTCGAGTGCAATCAACTCGACCTACCAGCTACTCGGAGACCCCTCCTCCCTGAGGTCACTCGACCACTCGACCGTACAAGAATCCATTCGACTTATTGAAGACCAGGAGTCATCCAGAACAGCAACGGACAAGCGTTCGCTCTGTAGTCTTTAAGGCCATTAAGGCATTTAAGGCTGGCGTTATCGGTAACGCCTCCTCTTTATGTACATTGAACTCTTGGTAACGGAGGAGGGCCGGGGTCCTGGCGCACTCTATATAAGCCACCCCCCTCTTCTGGCACAAGGGTTCGCACCCCCTGTAACACACACACGCATAATCCAGTCGACCGCCTCCGGGCACCGAGACGTAGGGTTGTTACTTCCTCTGCGAAGGGCCTGAACTCGTAAAACTCGTGTGTACAACTTCGGCATAGCTACAATCTTTCCTCCTCATACCTATCCCCCATTCTACTGTCAGTTTTAGATGCAGGACAGCCGCCTCGGAGACCCCCCTGACTTGTCTCCCAACGCCAAAACCTCTTATATATACAGAAACCCCCAGAACATAACCTAGATCGGGAGTTCCGCCGCCGCAAGCCTCTGTAGCCACCAAAAACCAATCGGGACCGTGTTCCAGCACCCTGCCGGAGGGGGGATCCCTCACCGGTGGCCATTGTCGGTGTCAAAACCAGCGGATCTCGGGTAGGGGGTCCCGAACTGTGCGTCTAGGATCGATGGTAACAGGAGACGGGGGACACGATGTTTACCCAGGTTCGGGCCCTCTCTATGGAGGTAATACCCTACTTCCTGCTTGATTGATCTTGATGAATATGGGTGTTACAAGAGTTGATCTACCACGAGATCGTAATGGCTAAACCCTAAAAGCCTAGCCTATGGATATGGTAATGAATGTGTCCTATCCGGACTATGCTCTCCGGTTTAAATAGACACCGGAGAGATCTAGGGTTACATGGAGTCGGTTACATAAGAAGGAATCTTCACAGCTGGTCGCCTAGCTTGCCTTCCACGCCAAGGAGAGTCCAATCCGGACACGAGTATGGTCTTCGGTCTTCATGTCTTCACAGCCCATCAGTCCGGCCCATGGATAACAGGCCGGACCCCCGAGGACCCCTTAGTCCAGGACTCCCTCAGTAGCCCCTGAACCTGGCTTCAATGACGAGGAGTCCGGTGCGCAGATTGTCTTCGGCATTGCATGGCGGGTTCCCCTTTTTCCGAACTCCAAGATAGTCTTCGGATGCGACGATTGTATCCGGACCTGTTACACACACCATACACAACTGCAGAGAGAATATAATATTTGCACGAATCTAATCTGTTGACAGCTTCCTTGCAACACGACATCGCGTCTGTCCGGTTATAATTTCAAACCGTTTTTCTTCTGCCATCCCACATTTCAAGACGCGGTTGCTATTGGCACGTCTTGTCGAAACAGAGATCGTGTCCCCTTATTGCGGGATTCTCATCAATGCGGGCATGGGTAACTCAACCGTGTCGTTTATACAGCCCTTGGGAATAGGCGAATCCTAAGGCGAGTGAGGAGGTGTTTAATATTTGCTGCCTTTATAAGGGGATAAGGATTCCCCCTTCCTGTTCTCACGCTCTCTCTCCGTCTCCGCCTTTTCGATCTCAAGCTTCAGCGCCCAAGTTCTCATCTCCTTTCCACTCTAGCAACCATGTCCGGATCCAGTGGTCAGGGCAAGTGGATGGTCTCCTCCGTCAAGGAGGAGGACATTGCTGAGCTCCGGGCGGCCGGATATTTGGCGAAGGAGATCGCCCACCGCTTGCCGGCCGAGGGATAAGTCGTCCCTACGCCGGAGCCCATAGAGAGGGTTGTATTCATCCCTCATTTCTTCCGCGGGCTAGGGTTTCCACTCCACCCTTTCGTCCGCGGGCTGATGTATTATTACGGGATAGATTTCCATGATTTGTCCCCGAATTCCTTCCTCAACATCTCGGCGTTTATCATCGTGTGTGAGGCCTTCCTCCGCATCCATCCCCACTTCGGGCTGTGGCTCAAAGTCTTCAACGTGAAGCCGAAGGTGGTGTATGGCCAGCACGCGGAGTGCGGAGGAGTCATGGTGAGAAAGCTCTCCAACGTCTCCTGGCCCAAAGGCACTTTTGTGGAGACAGTAAAGGAATGGCAGAAGCAGTGGTTCTACATCATAGAACCTCGCGGCACCACCTGGGCCGCGGCTGCCGAATTCCGCTCCGGTGCTCCCATGCGACTCACCTCCTGGGTCGAGAAGAGTCCGGACTGGTGTTCACCCGACGAGCTGATAGCGCTGCAAACGCGCGTTCAAAGCATGGTGACCAAGAACGTCAAGCTTGTTGACATCATCCAGGTGATGCTGGTCCGCCGGATTCTTCCATGCCAGTGCCGAAGCCGCCCTTTATGGGAGTTCAATTCGAAGAAGCACCAGACCTTGAAAAGGCTCTTTGAGACTTCTCACGAAGGAGCCTGGAAGCTGCTCTTTAAAGGCAACGAGAAGGCACTGGCCACAGACTCAGACCGTGATCACGATTGTAAACACCCCGCCAGCAAGGTATATTTTTTCTGACGTATCCCCGATTTAAATGTTTCGAGGATGATATCTAAGTTTTTATTATTGCTCTTTCAGGACTAGATGGAGAGGGCGAGGCGGATCCAGTGTCCGGCCCCGCTGCCCGAAGAACCTATCATCCCGCGCTTGGCGAAGATGCTGGTGCCGGCGCCATATAAGGCACCAGAGAAGAAGGCCAAGAAGAAGGCCAGGGGGCCAAGAGTGGTCTCCGCCGTAAGGGCACTTCGGACGTGGCATTAGAAGACGACAAAACTCATTCCTCTGTCCCTGAGGACAACGACGAGGAAGAGGAGGAGGAGGAAGAAAACAGTCCTCCCCCTGAGGAGAGGAAGAAGAAGAGGGCGGCTCCGGCGCATCTGGAGGCGGAGACGCCCAAGAAGGGGAAGCCGGTCAACACCGCGTGGGACGTTGACAGCAGTCCGGAACGACGCCCCCGCACTAAGCCCCAGACCGCATCGTAAGTGACATAGCTCTCTCGTGCGCACATCCAGCCCTTTCTCTCCATTATCTTGATGTAGTTTAACTATACTATTGCAGTCCGGCCCATGACCTTGTCCAGCGATCCTCATCTAAAGGTTCATTGGCTCCGTCGGAGATGGTGAGCCAGTCGCCACCGCCTGCTTACTCCCCCGGGGCCAGGGACGACACCGAAGTGTTGTCCTGGAGGGCCGATCCGAACCGGGGAGGAGCCCAGGACGCTATCCGGGAGGCGCCACTAGGCGAAGCCTCCACTACCGGACACATGGAGGAGACGATCCCCACGAAGACTGACGATGAGGGCCGTATCTAGTTTGGCTCTCAGGCGGATACGATTCCGAAGACCCATATGGCTCCGGAGTCAGGCGAGCAGCCCCCTTTGAAGGAGGGGGTGCGCCGCTTCTGCCGGTGGTCCCTGTCCATCCAGGGGCGCCGGACAACCTGATGGAGGCACTACAAGGCGCCTCCGTTATGTACGAGCACCGCGTCCTTGTGGGCGCGGTGATTAAGAAGGTTCAGTCCGCCAAGAGTGGACTGAACGACGCCTATAGCAACCTGTTGACAGGTTTCGAGGTGAGTGACATAGAAGGAGAAAAAACCTGTAGTCAGTAGCCCCTGAGACGCTGTCCGGTGTTCGGCAAGAAGAACCGGACAGAGGATCTATTGTAGGAGACTAACGTAGCATGTATGCATAAGCAGGCGTCGTTGTTGGCCGCAACCTCGCAAGCTGCCGAAGTCTCTAAATTAAGGCAGAGGCTGGAGCGGACTGAGAACGAGCTCGGCGAGGTTAGGGTTTGGCTCCAGGAGAAGCAAGGTGAATAACGACTTGCTGTGTGTTCGGAAAGCGTAGAAGATGTATATTGACTGTAGTGTCGTAATATTTGCAGGAGCCGCGACCGAGGTCGAGGCCCTGAGGAAGGCCCTGGGCAAGGTGCTACCTCTTGAGCACTGCGTTGGTTTTCCCTTGAAGAGGAAAGGGTGATGCAGTAAAGCAGCGTAAGTATTTCCCTCAGTTTTTGAGAACCAAGGTATCAATCCAGTAGGAGGCCTCGCACGAGTCCCTCGCACCTACACAAACAAATAAAATCCTCGCAACCAACGCAATAAAGGGGTTGTCGATCCCTTCATGGTCACTTACGAAAGTGAGATCTGATAGATATGATAAGATAATATTTTTGGTATTTTTATGATAAAGAGAAATAAAGATGTAAGTTAAAATAAAAGGCAATAGAAATAGCTAAGTGTTGGAAGATTAAATATGATGGAAAATAGACCCGGGGGCCATAGGTTTCACTAGTGGCTTCTCTCGAGAGCATAAGTATTACGGTGGGTAAACAAATTACTGTTGAGCAATTGACAGAATTGAGCATAGTTATGAGAATATCTAGGTATGATCATGTATATAGGCATCACGTCCGCGACAAGTAGACCGACTCCTGCCTGCATCTACTACTATTACTCCACACATCAACCGCTATCCAGCATGCATCTAGAGTATTAAGTTCAAAAGAACAGAGTAACGCTTTAAGTAAGATGACATGATGTAGAGGGATAAACTCATGCAATATGATATAAACCCCATCTTGTTATCCTCGATGGCAACAATACAATACATGCCTTGCTGCCCCTACTATCACTGGGAAAGGACACCGCAAGATTGAACCCAAAGCTAAGCACTCCTCCCATTGCAAGAAAGATCAATCTAGTATGCCAAACCAAACTGATAATTCGAAGAGACTTGCAAAGATAACCAATCATACATAAAAGAATTCAGAGAAGATTCAAATATTGTTCATAGATAAACTTGATCATAAACCCACAATTCATCGATCTCAACAAACACACCGCAAAAGAAGATTACATCGAATAGATCTCCACAAGAGAGGGGGAGAACATTGTATTGACATCCAAAAAGAGAGAAGAAGCCATCTAGCTAATAACTATGGACTCGAAGGTCTGAGTTAAACTACTCACACATTATCGAAGAGGCTATGGTGTTGATGTAGAAGCCCTCCGTGATCGATGCCCCCTCCGGCGGAGCTCCGGAAAAGGCCCCAAGATGGGATCTCACGGGTACAGAAGGTTGCGGCGGTGGAATTAGGTTTTTTGGCTCCGTATCTGGTAGTTTGGGGGTACGTAGGTATAAATAGGAGGAAGAAGTACGTCGGTGGAGCAAGGAGGGCCCATGAGGGTGGAGGGCGCGCCCAGGGGGGTAGGCGTGCCCCCTACCTCGTGCCTTCCTGGTAGCTTTCTTGACGTAGGGTCCAAGTCCTCTGGATCATGTTTGTTCCAAAAATAACATTCCCGAAGGTTTCATTCCGTTTGGACTCCGTTTGATATTCTTTTTCTGCGAAACTTTGAAATAGGAAAAAACAGCAATTCTGGGCTGGGCCTCCGGTTAATAGGTTAGTCCCAAAAATAATATAAAAGTGTATAATAAATCCCATTAATGTCCAAAACAGAATATAATATAGCATGGAACAATAAAAAATTATAGATACGTTGGAGACGTATCAAGCATCCCCAAGCTTAATTCCTGCTCATCCTCGAGTAGGTAAATGATAAAAACAGAATTTTTGATGTGGAATTCTAGTTGGCATAATTTCAATGTAATTCTCTTAATTGTGGTATGAATATTCAGATCTGAAAGATTCAAGACAAAAGTTTAATATTGACATAAAAATAATAATACTTCAAGCATACTAACTAAGCAATTATGTCTTCTCAAAATAACATGGCCAAAGAAAGTTATCCCTACAAAATCATATAGTCTGGCTATGCTCTATCTTCACCACACAAAGTATTTAAATCATGCACAACCCCGATGACAAGCCAAGCAATTGTTTCATACTTTTGATGTTCTCAAACTTTTTCAATCTTCACGCAATACATGAGCGTGAGCCATGGACATAGCACTATATGTGGAATAGAATGGTGGTTGTGGAGAAGACAAAAAGGGAGAAGATAGTCTCACTCGGACGCGATGTTTTGGCTCCTAGGTGCATATGCACCCATTGTCTAAATACACATTTTGAAAAGTTGAAAAATTCGGAACAAAAATCCCGCGGGTATATCCGGATATTCTATGTGCGTGCACAAAGTTTCGGTGAAAAATGACATTTTTTGTGGCTTGTGTAAAAAACATAAAGAAATGCCTCGTGAATAGTTATAATGGAGCATCAGAAATTGTCTTTTTTACACAAGCCACAAAAAACCTCGTTTTTCACAGGAAACTTTGTGCACGCACATAGATTGTCCGGATATACACGCGGGATTTTTGTTTGGAATTTTTTAACTTTTCAAAATGTGTATTTAGACAATGGATGTATATGCACCTAGGAGCCATAGCCAATTACTGGTCTCACATCAACTAGGCGTATCAACGGGCTATGGAGATGCCCATTAATAGATATCAATGTGAGTGAGTAGGGATTTTCATGCAACGGATGCACTAGAGCTATAAGTATATGAAAGCTCAACAAAAGAAACTAAGTGGGTGTGCATCCAACTCGCTTGCTCACGAAGACCTAGGGCATTTTGAGGAAGCCCATCAATGGAATATACAAGCCAAGTTCTATAATGAAAATTTCCCACTAGTATATGAAAGTGATATCATAGGAGACTCTCTATAATGAAGATCATGGTGCTACTTTGAAGCACAAGTGTGGTAAAAGGATAGTAACATTGTCCCTTCTCTCTTTTTCTCATCATATTTTTGGGCCTTTTTTATGGCCTTTCTTTTTTTTAGTCCGAAGTCTCATCCCGACTTGTGGGGGAATCATAGTCTCCATCATCCTTTCCTCACTTGGGACAATGCTCTAAAAAATGATGATCATCACACTTTTATTTACTTACAACTTAACAATTACAACTCAATACTTAGAACAAAATATGACTCTATGTGAATGCCTCCGGCAGTTACCGGGATATGCAATGAATCAAGAGTGACATGTATGAAAGAATTATGAACGGTGGCTTTGCCACAAATACAATGTCAACTACATGATCATGCAAAGCAATATGACAATGATAGAGCGTGTCATAATAAACTGAACGGTGGTAAGTTGCATGGCAATATATTTCGGAATGGCTATGGAAATGCCATGATAGGTAGGTATGGTGGCTGTTTTGAGGAAGGTATATGGTGGGTGTATGATACCGGCGAAAAGTGCGAGGTATTAGAGAGGCTAGCAATGGTGGAAGGAAGAAAGTGCGTATAATCCATGGACTCAACATTAGTCATAAAGAACTCACATACTTATTGCAAAAAACTACAAGTTATCGAAGCAAAGTATTACGTGCATGCTCCTAGGGGGATAGATTGGTAGGAAAATACCATCGCTCGTCCCCGACCGCCACTCATAAGGAAGACAATCAATAAATAAATCATGCACCGACTTCATCGCATAACGGTTCACCATACGTGCATGCTACGGGAATCACAAACTTTAACACAAGTATTTCTCAAATTCAAAACTACTCAACTAGCATGACTCTAATATCACCATCTCCATATCTCAAAACAATTATCAAGTATCAAACTTCTCATAATATTCAACACACTCATAAGAAAAAAATCTAATCTTGAATGCCTATTACTTTAAGACTAATTTCTCATTTTAAGAAAATTACCATGCTGTTTTGTAGGACTCTCAAAATAATATAAGTGAAGCATGAGAGAACAATAGTTTCTATAAAACAAAACCACCACCGTGCTCTAAAAGATATAACTGAAGCACTAGAGCAAAAACTATATAACTCAAAAGATATAAGTGAAGCACATAGAGTATTCTAACAATTTCCGAATCATGTGTGTCTCTCTCAAAAGGTGTGTACAGCAAGGATGATTGTATAAAACTAACAAATAAAGACTCAAATAATACAAGACGCTCCAAGCAAAACACATATCATGTTGTGAATAAAAATATAGCTCCAAGTAAAGTTACCGATGGAAGTAGACAAAAGAGGGGATGCCTTCCGGGGCATCCCCAAGCTTTGGCTTTTTGGTGTCCTTAGATTATCTTGGGGTGCCATGGGCATCCCCAAGTTTAGGCTCTTGCCACTCCTTGTTCCATAATCCAGCAAATCTTTCACCCAAAACTTGAAAACTTCTCAACACAAAACTTAACAGAAAATCTCGTGAGCTCCGTTAGCGAAAGAAAACAAAACACCACTTCGAGGCACTGTAATGAACTCATTATTTATTTATATTGGTGTTAAACCTAGTGTATTCCAACTTATCTATGGTTTATAAACTATTTTACTAGCCATAGATTCATCAAAATAAGCAAACAACACACGAAAAACAGAATCTGTCAAAAACAGAACAGTCTGTAGTAATCTGTAACTAACACAAACTTCTGGAACTCCAAAAATTCAGCAAAAATAGGAAGACCTAGAAAATTTGTTTATTGATCAGCATCAATTGAAATAAATATTTTATCACATTCTGGTGATTTTTAACAATTATTTTCGTGAACAGAAAGTTTCTGGAATTTTCAGCAAGATCAAATAACTATCATCCAAGAAGATCCTATAGGTTAAACTTGGCACAAACACTAATTAAAACATAAAAACACATCTAACCAGAGGCTAGATCAAATATTTATTCCTAAATAGAAGCAAAAAGCAAAAAAACTAAAAATAAAATTGGGTTGCCTCCCAACAAGCGCTATCGTTTAACGCCCCTAGCTAGGCATAATAGCAAGGATAGATCTAGGTATTGCCATCTTTGGTAGGCAATTATTTAATGAGACATCTATCACCCTTAGGAGTTTCTTTCTTTTTATTAATTATGAAACTTCTAGGCACAAAATCAAAAAATTCATTTGTAGCAAATGGTTCCTTAATGATAGCAAAAAGATTGGGATGAATACTTATAGATTTGAGATCCGCAGTTTCCTTGCTAGAGGATTCACCCTTATTTTTAGGAACATATAATCTTGGCAATTTTAGTTGGAGGACTTGGAGTATTCTTTACGGAAGAAAAGGCGGTTCCCAAGTTGGTAGTGATACCCTCAAGTTTATCGATTCTAGTGGAATCCTGATTTATTCTTTCATTAACTATGGGTTCCTTCTCCTTAATATTTTTCAAAGTGACTCCTACTTTAGATCCATATTGGGTAATTTGGTTGTGGATCTTTTTATCCAAATTTTCAATTAATTATACGGTAGCAACTTTATTTTCAATAATTTCAAGTCTTTGCATTACATGCTCCAAAGTTAACATAGTTCCATTAACCAAAAGAGGTGGTGAGGCAAATAAATCTATCATAGCATTATAAGAATCAAAGGTATGGCTACCCAAGAAATTCCCTCTGGTAATGGTATCAAGGATATATCTATACCAAGGAGTAGCGCCTACATAAAAATTGCGGAGAAGAACGGAAGTAGATTACTTCCTGGTAGATCTATTTTGAGCATTGCAAATTCTATACCAAGTGTCTTTTAGATTTTCTCCCTCCCTTTGCTTAAAAGTAAGAACTTCATTCTCGAGAGACAATGGAGAAGATAGGGAACTAGCCATAACGACAAGCAAGCAATCCAACACACGAGCAAACAAGAACAAGCGAAAAAGAGGCGAATGGAAAAGAGAGAGGGGGCAAATAAAACGGCAAGGGTGAAGTGGGGGAGAGGAAAACGAGAGGCAAATGGAAAATAATGTAATGCGGGAGATAAGGGTTTGTGATGGGTACTTGGTATGTTGACTTTTGCGTAGACTCCCCGGCAACGGCGCCAGAAATGGCTCGTTGTCGGGAGTCAACTCTTGACTTGACTTCGTGTAAGCCTCCCGGCAACGGCGTCAGAAATCCTTCTTGCTACCTCTTGAGCACTGCGTTGGTTTTCCCTTGAAGAGGAAAGGGTGATGCAGTAAAGCAGCGTAAGTATTTCCCTCAGTTTTTGAGAACCAAGGTATCAATCCAGTAGGAGGCCTCACACGAGTCCCTCGCACCTACACAAACAAATAAAATCCTCGCAACCAACGCAATAAATGGGTTGTCAATCCCTTCATGGTCACTTACGAAAGTGAGATCTGATAGATATGATAAGATAATATTTTTGGTATTTTATGATAAAGAGAAATAAAGATGTAAGGTAAAATAAAAGGCAATAGAAATAGCTAAGTGTTGGAAGATTAAATATGATGGAAAATAGACCCGGGGGCCATAGGTTTCACTAGTGGCTTCTCTCGAGAGCATAAGTATTACGGTGGGTAAACAAATTACTGTTGAGCAATTGACAGAATTGAGCATAGTTATGAGAATATCTAGGTATGATCATGTATATAGGCATCACGTCCGCGACAAGTAGACCGACTCCTGCCTGCATCTACTACTATTACTCCACACATCGACCGCTATCCAGCATGCATCTAGAGTATTAAGTTCAAAAGAACAAAGTAACGCTTTAAGTAAGATGACATGATGTAGAGGGATAAACTCATGCAATATGATATAAACCCCATCTTGATATCCTCGATGGCAACAATAAAATACGTGCCTTGCTGCCCCTACTGTCACTGGGAAAGGACACCGCAAGATTGAACCCAAAGCTAAGCACTTCTCCCATTGCAAGAAAGATCAATCTAGTAGGCCAAACCAAACTGATAATTCGAAGAGACTTGCAAAGATAAACAATCATACATAAAAGAATTCAGAGAAGATTCAAATATTGTTCATAGATAAACTTGATCATAAACCCACAATTCATGGATCTCAACAAACACACCGCAAAAGAAGATTACATCGAATAGATCTCCACAAGAGAGGGGGAGAACATTGTATTGAGATCCAAAAAGAGAGAACAAGCCATCTAGCCAATAACTATGGACCCGAAGGTCTGAGGTAAACTACTCACACACCATTGGAGAGGCTATGGTGTTGGTGTATTAGCCCTCCGTGATCTATGCCCCCTCCGGCGGAGCTCCGGAAAAGGCCCCAAGATGGGATCTCACGGGTACAGAAGGTTGTGGCGGTGGAATTAGGTTTTTTTGGCTCTGTATCTGCTAGTTTGGGGGTACGTAGGTATATATAGGAGGAAGAAGTACGTTGGTGGAGCAACATGGGCCCCATGAGGGTGGAGGGCGCGCCCAGGGGGTAGGTGTGCCCCCCGTACCTCGTGCCTTCCTGGTAGCTTTCTTGACGTAGGGTCCAAGTCCTCTGGATCACGTTCGTTCTGAAAATCACGTTCCCGAAGGTTTCATTCCGTTTGGACTCCGTTTGATATTCTTTTTCTGCGAAACTCTGAAATAGGCAAAAACAGCAATTCTGGGCTGGGCCTCCGGTTAATAGGTTAGTCCCAAAAATAATATAAAAGTGTATAAATAAAGCACATTAATATCCAAAACAGAATATAATATAGCATGGAACAATCAAAAATTATAGATACGTTGGAGACGTATCACGAGGCCGAGGAGAAAGCTGTCCAGCAGCAGGCCGCTCGAAAAAATCTCAAGGCCCGGGTCAAAGAAGTCCAGCAGGAGCTCCAAGATGAGGTGAAATAATGTGAGACCTTGGAGAATGATGCGTCGGCTAAAGAGGCCGAACTCACCAAGGCTCGTCAGAGTGCGGAGACCGCACGGAATGAGGCCCAGGCCGTTCTCCAGGAGATCAAGGAGGCCAAGAATATCACGGCGGGTAAGGCATTTAAGATGCAAAGCAAGTATGTGGAGAAGCAATACCTTTTACTAACCCGGGTTCGGAGTTCTCCAGGGGCTTTTGCGGATCTACCACGCAGCATATCAGACGCTGCAGAGTTCTACCGAGCCGAAGCAGGAGGTTCTACGGAGAAGCTATTCTGGTCGCAGTACGCGACACCAGAGCATCCCGTGTCCTTCACCGATCAGCTGAAGCAGCTGGTGGAGCTGCACAGGGTGGCTGAACTAGCCATGAAGGATTTGACAATCCAGCTGTGGCCAGCCGAAGCTATGCCCGGCAGCTACTTCGGACTCGTGAGGCGGCTGGTGAACGCATGTCCTCGGCTGGACGTCATCAAACGCTCCGCCTGTATTGAAGGTGCCCGTATGGCCTTCGCTCGCTGCGAGATGTGGTGGGCGAAGATGAACGTTGTTGAAGTTGCCAGCGGGCCGCCGGAGGGCAAGGAGCACCGCACACCCGAGCGATATTTTGCGAATGTCGTAGAGGGGCCTCGACTTGTGGCGGCGCAATGTTCGCATGACATTGTATTTGAATAAATGTATTTATGTGACCCTGGCCTTGTATTATGGGAACAAAGCCGGTTTTTGTAAAATAATTTTATTTATGCTTTAAATTGTTTCCTCCTGTGCGGCCGTGTTATTTGTAATCTGAGGGTTGGCCAGTCGTCGGCTTCTGCCCTCGCGTAGATAGTACAGAGGTGTGCGAGATGGATTCTAAACAATCTTGATCCAATTATATGGTCCTTTGGAGGAGTTGTTTAGCGCAACGAACAAGGCAATCGGACTATATGGCTTAAACGCCCTCACTTAGCCATAGGTGTTTTATAATTAAGCAAGTGCGCAGCCCCTGGTCCAAGCCAGGGTGTTGTCAGCATCTGATCGGGAAGTGCTGATCCTTCGCATGACGCGGAAAAAATCTCCAACGATTTTGTAACCCTCGAACAGCTGACCGGCTCTCGTCGTATCATGACAGTCAGTTTTCGACTTTCTCTACTGAGGTGCTCATCCGGTCAAGGCCAGGGCACAATCGCAGTATTTCTCCCTTTACTACCCTACCCGATAGAGCGGAACGTAGGGTAGCAAGCACAGGAGCCGGGCAACCCAACTATTGACCAAAGACATGATTCGGAGCCAATGCATATAGTGCTAAATTCGGGGTGTCGAACTTATATATAAGAAGTGTTCGGACTTTGCTGTCGTATTGTGGGGCGACAAGTAGCCCCTGGCGAATATGAAACGTACAGAAGAGTATCGATGCCGCAAATAAGCGGATTGAGATAAAACGAAGTAAGGAGCGAAACCACAAAAACTGGGCCACGGACCATTTTTATTATAACTGGATGGATACGTCAAGGTGTATCTTGTACAGATGGTGCGAGAAGTATCCGAGCTATTTAACATGCCGGGATCAGTAGGGCGCAGCGTGATAAGTTTGTATATCGTCAAGAAGAACATATAAAGGTTACCCTACACACCTGTGCTACTTGCCTCCGTTGTATGCCAATCCTTCTGAAGGACTTGCGATCAGGCCCGCGGAAAAAGGAACCTGAAACAAGAAAAAGGTAAAAGTATGTGTGTCCGGGATCTGTCTGGCCGAACTGTAGACCCCGGGTTATCTTGTGCCTCCGTCAATGTCCATGGAATTTTGAGTGCGTAATTGTGTCCGCGTGGTACGAATGCCACTACCTCATTGGGACTACGACGGAGGCCGGATTGCTAGTCGAGCTCTTGACGATCCGTGCCGTCCTGTTGCAGTGTAGTCCGGGGTCTCTTAATGAGTCCGAGGGCTCGGCAGCCGTACTATGGTGCTTCTTGAGAAGGCCGCTCTATACTTCTGCTGCTAGGGCGGCGGCGTGCTCCTCTGTTTGGAGGGAGCGTTCCGTATTGCCATTAACTGTTATGACGCCGTGTGGACTGGGCATCTTGAGCTTGAGATAAGCATAGTGTGGCACTGCGTTGAATCTAGCAAACGCGGTTCGTCCGAGCAGTGCATGATAGCTGCTGCAGAAGGGGACGATATCAAAGATTAACTCTTCGCTTTGGAAGTTGTCCAGAGAACCGAAGACTACCTCCAGCGTAATTGAGCCCGTACAGCGGGCCTCTACGCCTAGTATGACTCCTTTAAAGGTAGTCTTTGTTGGTTTGATTCGCGAGGGGTTAATGCCCATCTTCCGCACTGTGTCCTGATAAAGCAGGTTGAGGCTGCTACCACCGTCCATCAGGACTCGTGTTAGGTGAAACCCGTCAATAATTGGGTTGAGGACTAGTGCGGCTGAACCGCCATGGCGGATACTAGTTGGGTGATCCCGGCGATCGAAGGTGATCGGGAATGATGACCATGGATTGAATTTAGGGGCGACTGGCTCTACCGCGTAGACGTCCCTAAGTGCTCGCTTACGCTCCCTTTTGGGGATGTGCGTAGCGTGTATCATGTTCACCGTTTTGACTTGAGGGGGAAATTTCTTCTGCCCCCCCAGTGTTCGGCTACGGGGGTCTTCGTCCTCGTCCTCACTTTGTGATCCCTTTTCTTTGTTTTCGGCATTTAACTTGCTAGCCTGCTTGAAAACCCAACAATCTCTGTTGGTATGATTAGCTTGCTTATCCGAGGTGCCGTGTATCTGGCACGGACGGTCGAGTATGCGGTCCAGGCTGGAAGGTCCTTCATTGTTCCTTTTGTAGGGCTTCTTCCGTTGGCTGGACTTGGAGCCAGTGAATCCGGCATTGACCGTGGTGTCATCGGTGTTGTTGCCATTGCTTTGGCGTTTGTGTCTATTGCGCTGGAGCTTGCTAGTGCTATTCTTGGCCTCGGAGGGGCCTGTTTTGTTGGCTGTGTTGTTACTACGGGCCAGCCAACTGTCCTCTCCTGCGCAAAAGCGGGTCATGAGTGCCGTGAGGGCTGCCATGGACTTCGGCTTTTCTCGGCCGAGGTGGCGTGCTAGCCATTCGTCACGGATGCTATGTTTGAAGGCTGCTAAGGCCTCGGCATCTGGACAGTCAACGATCTGGTTCTTTTTGGTTAGGAACCTAGTCCAGAATTTTCTGGGTGATTCTCCAGGTTGTTGAACTATGTGGCTTAAGTCATCGGCGTCTAGTGGCCGGACATAGGTTCCTTTGAAGTTGTCCAGGAAAGCTTCTTCCAAGTCCTCCCAGCTGCCGATAGAATTTTCAGGCAGGCTGTTGAGCCAGTGCTGAGCTGGCCCTTTGAGCTTTAGTGGGTATTTAATGGCGTGGAGGTCATCTCCTCGAGCCATATGGATATGGAGAATGAAATCCTCGATCCATACTGCGGGATCGGTTGTGCCGTCGTATGATTCGATATTGACGGGCTTGAACCCCTCGGGGAATTAGTGATCCAGTACTTCACCTGTGAAGCAGAGAGGCTGTGCGGCGCCTCTATATCGGGCCGCGTCATGGCGTAGCTCTGATGGAGTCTGTCTGCGGTATTCGGCCCGGGCGTGGTTAGATTTATCATGTCCGAATAGGTAGCTGTCGTCGTGCCTCGAGACACACCCTCGCGATCCGTAGATCGATCTTGTGTGTCCGGTTCTATCGTCCAGGATCTGCCGGAGGTTGTATGTGTGACCCCGAACTCTTCCGTCTCTGTTTTTACGAGGCGGTGGGGCAGGCTGCTATTCGGCCTGTGTTACCACTTTATCCCGGCCGCGGGGTGGCCGGTCGGCCACCCTGTCTCGACCACGTGGTGGTCGTTCCTCATTACGCGAGGGAGATGCGCGCTCCGGTGCTTCCTCATTGAATTGAGGTAGCAGTTTGCATTTCGGGTAGCTCTTGGCTGGGCGCCTGGGGCCGTATTCTTCGGCTGTCAGGACATCAGTCCATCTGTCGACGAGCAGATCTTGTTCGGCTTGAAGCTGCTGCTACTTCTTTTTCAGGCTCTTTGCAGTGGCTATGAGCTGAAGCTTAAAGCGCTCCTGCTCCAGAGGATCTTCCGGCATGATGAAGTCTTCGTTGCCGAGGCTTGTCTCCTCCTCGGAGGGTGGACGGTAACTATCGTCCTCCGAGTCATCTTCTATGGCCTGTTCATCAGGGTTGTCTTGCCTGTTGTCATGTTCCTCCTGTTCGGATGTGGCTGCGACAGGGTCTTCATTGTTTTCGGTGTCACCTGGAGTACTATTCTCTCCAGTGCCGGTGTTGCCTTCCTTTGAGCGACGAGGCTTAGAACGGCGCTTGGGGTGTCGGCGTTTGGACTGCGTCTCAGAGGTTTTATTCGCATCTGGCTCTTCTTTGTCGTCGCTAGATCCTTTGGGTGTGTCAACCATGTACACGTCGTACGAAGAGGTAGCCGTCCAACGTCCAGTGAATGGTGGGTCTCGGCCTTGCTCCTGATCGGCATCGTCGTCCATACCGTCGATGTCTTCGGAGCCATAGTCAAGCACGTTGGTTAAGTCATCGACAGTGGCTATGAAGTGGGTGGCGGGTGGGAAGCGAAATTCCTCGTCATCCATCTCTAGCTCGAGCCGGACATAGTTCGGCTGTGAGTCCTTCTCCAAGGACAAATTCTTTAAAGATTTTAGCACGTCACCCAAAGGCGAGTGCTGGAAAACGTCAGCGGCGCTGAACTCGAAGATCGATAATCGATCTAGCTTGGTGTCCGCGGGTGTACACAGTCCGGAACGTGTAGCCGGAAACGAGTCCGGAGTTTCATTGACGCAAGTATTGCTGGATGTCGAGTCCGTGTGCGGCTCCAACACCGTGGACCTTGTGGCCTCGGAGGGCACGATCTGCTTCGGTTTTGAGGCCGTTGCAGCAACAGGATCCATCTCCTGGGTGTGATCCGATGACAGATTTAAGTCCTGTTCATCGGAGAGAGGGGGAGCGACTGTCGCAGTCTTGAATCCATCGGAGATCAAGTTTCCGCGAGTATCCGCGATGCAGTTCAAGCTTCCAGATCTGGCCTGATGGCCAGGGGCGTGGCTATCGACCTGCTCCAGATGGCCAAGCGAGTTGGCCCGCAGTACGAAATCGCCGAACACAAAGGTTTGTCCGGGGAGGAAGGTCACTCCCTGAACGGTGTCATTACTGACGGTCGAAGGGGCCATCGAGTCCTTTGCCGATGGCACAGTGGAACTCTCAATGAAAGCACCAATGTCGGTGTCAAAACCGGCGGATCTCGGGTAGGGGGTCCCGAACTGTGCGTCTAGGATCGATGGTAACAGGAGACGGGGGACACGATGTTTACCCATGTTCGGGCCCTCTCTATGGAGGTAATACCCTACTTCCTGCTTGATTGATCTTGATGAATATGGGTGTTACAAGAGTTGATCTACCACGAGATCGTAATGGCTAAACCCTAAAAGCCTAGCCTATGGATATGGTAATGAATGTGTCCTATCTGGACTATGCTCTCCGGTTTATATAGACACCGGAGAGATCTAGGGTTACTTGGAGTCAGTTACATAAGAAGGAATCTTCACAGCTGGTCACCTAGCTTGCCTTCCACGCCAAGGAGAGTCCAATCCGGACACGAGTATGGTCTTCGGTCTTCATGTCTTCACAGCCCATCAGTCCGGCCCATGGATAACAGGTCGGACGCCCGAGGACCCCTTAGTCCAGGACTCCCTCAGCCATCTTCATCATCCCGGCGCTCTCCATGACGAGGAGGGAGTAGTTCACCCTCGGGGCTGAGGGTATGTACCAGTAGCTATGTGTTTGATCTCTCTCTCTCTCTCTCTCTCGTGTTCTTGATTCGGCACGATCTTGATGTATCGCGAGCTTTGCTATTATAGTTGGATCTTATGATGTTTCTCCCCCTCTACTCTCTTGTAATGGATTGAGTTTTCCCTTTGAAGTTATCTTATCGGATTGAGTCTTCAAGGACATGAGAACACTTGATGTATGTCTTGCATGTGCTTATCTGTGGTGACAATGGGATATTCATGTGATCTACTTGATGTATGTTTTCGTGATCAACTTGTGGGTTCCGTGACCTCGTGAACTTATGCATAGGGGTTGGCACACGTTTTCGTCTTGACTCTCCGGTAGAAACTTTGGGGCACTCTTTGAAGTTCTTTGTGTTGGTTGAATAGATGAATCTGAGATTGTGTGATGCATATCGTATAATCATACCCACGGATACTTGAGGTGACATTGGAGTATCTAGGTGGCATTAGGGTTTTGGTTGATTTGTGTCTTAAGGTGTTATTCTAGTACGAACTCTAGGATAGATTGAACGGAAAGAATAGCTTCGTGTTATTTTACTACGGACTCTTGAATAGATCGACCAGAAAGAATAACTTTGAGGTGGTTTCGTACCCTACAATAATCTCTTCGTTTGTTCTCCGCTATTAGTGACTTTGGAGTGACTCTTTCTTGCATGACGAGGGATAGTTATATGATCCAATTATGTTATTATTGTTGAGAGAACTTGCACTAGTGAAAGTATGAACCCTAGGCCTTGTTTCCTAGCATTGCAATACTGTTTACGCTCACTTTTATCACTTGTTACCTTTCTGTTTTTATATTTTCAGATTACAAAAACCTATATCTACCATCCATATTGCACTTGTATCACCATCTCTTCGCCGAACTAGTGCACCTATACAATTTACCATTGTATTGGGTGTGTTGGGGACACAAGAGACTCTTTGTTATTTGGTTGCAGGGTTGTTTGAGAGAGACCATCTTCATCCTACGCCTCCCACGGATTGATAAACCTTAGGTCATCCACTTGAGGGAAATTTGCTACTGTCCTACAAACCTCTGCACTTGGAGGCCCAACAACGTCTACAAGAAGAAGGTTGTGTAGTAGACGTCAGCCCCCCTCACCAGGCGTGCTCAGGTGGGTTCTCCCCACATGGTGGCCCCGCAGACCCTGAAACCGATGCTATAAAATCCTATTTTTCCAGAAAAAAAATCAAGGAGAAAGAATTATCGCGATCCACGAGACGGAGCCGCCGCCAAGCCCTGTTCTTCCTCGGGAGGGTAGATCTGGAGTCTATTTGGGGCTCCGGAGAGGAGGATCTTCGTTCTTCGTCATCAACAACCCTTCTCCATCGCCAATTCCATGATGCTCCCCACCGGGAGTGAGTAATTCCTTTGTAGGCTCGCTGGTCGGTGAAGTTGGATGAGATTCATCATGTAATCGAGTTAGTTTTGTTAGGGCTTGATCCCTAGTATCCACTATGTTCTAAGATTGATGTTGCTATGACTTTGCCATGCTTAATGCTTGTCACTTTGGGCCCGGGTGCCATGATATCCGATCTGAACCGTTTATGTTATCACCATTATATCCATGTTCTAGATCTGATCTTGCAAGTTATAGTCACCTACTATGTGTTATGATCCGGTAACCCCGAAGTGACATTAACCGGGACTTCTTCCGGTTATTACCATAGTTTGAGGAGTTCATGTACTCACTATGTGTTAATGCTTTGTTCCAGTTCTCTATTAAAAGGGGGCCTTAATATCCCTTAGTTTCCATTATGGACCCCGCTGCCAAGGAAGGGTAGGACAAAAGATGTCATGCAAGTTCTTTTAATAAAGCACGTGTGACTATTTACGGAATACATGCCTACATTATATTGACGAACTGGAGCTAGTGTCGTACCGCCCTAGGTTATAACTGTCTCCTGATGAATATCATCCAACTAGTCACCGATCCAATGCCTACAAATTTATCTTATATTGTTCTGCTAAGTTACTACTGCTATCATCACTGTTACACTTGCTACAAAATTACTGCTATCACTGTTGCTGTTACTATTACTGCTGTCACTACTATCAAAACTATCAAACTACTTTGCTATTGATCACTTTGCTGCAGATAATTAATCTCCAGGTGTGGCTAAATTGACAACTCAGTTGCCAATACCTTCAAATATTCTTTGGCTCCCCTTGTGTCGAATCTATAAATTTGGGTTGAATACTCTACCCTCAAAAACGGTTGCGATCCCCTATACTTGTGGGTTATCAAGACCTTTTTCTGGCGCCGTTGCCGGGGAGCATAGCTATATTTGTTGAGTCATTTGGGAATATCATCATACTATCACTATGAGAATCTGAAGGATCCTAAGACTAAGATATCTCCCTCAAGTACGAGGGGAGGTAAGAAACTGCCATCCAGTTCTGCTTTAGATTCACCTTCTATTATGAGTAAACTTGCAACACCACCACATGCTATTAATTCTGATATGTTGCAAGTTATTGATGATGCTACTCCTACAATGAATGATGCTTATGATGATGCTAGTACCTTGCCTGATAATGATGATGTGCCACTTGGTGAATTTCTTGATGAACAAATTGCTAGAGTAATACAACATGATGTTGTTGAATCTGATGATGAGCTTGAAACTGGATCTCCTGAAACACCTGCTAGAACTAGCCCTCCTAGATTTGAATTGCCTAAAGTACCGGAAGGTTATGTTATGAGTGAAGAAACAACTAGAGATATTCTTGCTTGTAATGATAGAGATGATCTAGAGAAATTATTACACAAGTATAAAGAAAAATCTCTGTATGCTAGAATGAAATGTGATTCCAAGTTTTCTACTTCACCTATCTTTATTGATGATAAGGATTATGAATTCTCTGTCGACCCAGAGTTAATTACTTTGGTTGAATCTGATCCTTTCCATGGTTATGAAACTGAAACTGTTGTGGCACATCTTACTAAGTTGAATGATATAGCCACACTTTTTACTCATGATGAGAAAACTCGCTATTACTTTATTCTCAAATTATTTCCTTTCTCATTGAAGGGTGATTCTAAGGCTTGGTACAATAATCTTGCTCCTGGTTTTGTGCGTAGTCCCTAGTATATGATTTACTACTTCTCTGAAAAATATTTTCCTGCTCATAAGAAACAAGCTGCCTTATAGGAAATATTTAACTTTATTCAAACTAAAGAAGAGAGTCTCCCAGAAGCTTGGGGAAGGCTTTGCTAGTTACTTAATGTTTTGCCTGATCACCCTCTTAAGAAAAATGAAATACTTGATATCTTCTATAATGGACTAACCGATGCTTCTAGGGACTTCCTAGATAGTTGTGCTGGTTGTGTTTTCAGGGAACGAACTGTTGGACAAGCTGAAGAATTATTGAATAACATATTGAAAAATTATGATGATTGGACTATTCCTGAACCACCGCCTAAACCCACTCCGAAGAAGAGGGTTATATTATATCTCAGTCCTAAAGATATGCAAGAGGCAAAGAAATCTATGAAAGAAAAAGGTATTAAAGCTGAGGATGTTAAAATTTTACCTCCTATTGAAGAAATACATGGGCTTAATATACCACCAATGCCTAAGGTGGTAGAGGTAAATTCTCTAATGAAGTTCAATGATAATGATAACCCACACAATATGCATCCTAGCCAATGCCTTTATGAGTTTGAAAACTATATTAGAAAACAAGATTACTTCAATGCAAATGTTATGAAACAGTTGAAATATAATTCTGATATGATTGCTCTCTTGAGTGACTTGTTATTTAGAATCTCAAATGATATTAGAGGTGTTGGAAAACATGCTTCTATGGTTCAAACTCAGTTAGAACAAGTTGCTAAATCACAAAGAGAATTGCTTGATGAAATGAATAATAATATGCATGACTTTGCTGTTAGAGTTGCAACTAGAGGAGGTAAAATGACTCAGGAACCACTTTATCCTGAGGGACACCCAAAAAGAATTGAACAAGATTCACAACGAGTCAACACTAATGCACCTAGTCCTTCTAGAAAGAAAAAGAAAAAGAAAAATGATAGGACTTTGCATACTTCTAGTCAACCTGAAATAGAAAAACCTCCTGATAATGATAATGAAACTTCTATCTCTGATGCTGCAACTCAATCTGGTAATGAACACTCACCTAGTGATAATAAAAAAGATAATGATGAGGTTCATGCAGACTCTCAACCAAATGAAAAAGAACCAGATAATTATGTAGAGATAGAACCACCAGTTGATCTTGATAACCCACAACCTAAAAATAAAAGATATGATAAAAGATACTTCACTGCTAGAAAACACGGTAAAGAAAGAGAACCATGGGTTCAAAAACCTATGCCTTTTCCACCAAAGTCAACCAAAAAGAAAGATGATGAAGAATTTGAACGCTTTGCTGAAATGCTGAGGCCAGTCTTTTCGCGTACTCGCTTGACTGATATCTTGAAAATGCCTCCTTATGCAAAGTATATGAAAGACATCATCACAAATAAGAGAAAAACACCGAAAGCTGAAATCTCCACTATGCTTGCTAATTATACTTTTAAAGATGGAGTACCTAAAAAACTTGGAGATCCGGGAATACCAACTATACCTTGCTCTATCAAAAAGAATTATGTGAAAACTGCTTTGTGTGATTTAGGAGCTGGTGTTAGTGTTATGCCTTTCTCTTTATATAAAAGACTTGATTTGAATAAACTCACACCTACTAAAATATCTTTGTAAATGGCTGACAAATCAACTGCCATACCTATCGGTATCTGTGAGGATGTGCCCGTTGTTGTTGCTAATGTTACTATTTTGGCGGACTTTGTTATACTTGAGATGCCAGAGGACGACAACATGTCGATTAACCTTGGTAGACCCTTCTTGAATACTGCAGGGGCTGTTATTGATTACAATAAAATCAAGGTCACTTTTCATATCAATGGTAATGAACATATGGTGCACTTTTCGAAGAAACAATTCCAAGTGAATGGTATTAATGTTATTGAAAAATCTCCGACAATCACTATTGGAAGTTTTCAAATACCTCTACCTACTGTCAAAAAGAAATATGAAATGCTTATTGTTGGGGACATTCATATCCCCATTGAGGTAACTTAGTGATTTACGAAAGTTCTTCGGTTTCTTGCTAATCGAAAGTGGTTGTTAATAAGACCTGATCAACCTTATTAATGGATCATTTTTGAACGGTATGAAGTTGATGAATTTAGTAAGCACTAATTTCTGTCCCTACTTTTAGTTTTCTATTTTTATTAGTTAAATAAAATAAATTGCCATGTATTATCTATTTTCTGATTTTCCCGTGCAATAAAAAAATGACCCAAAAATAAAAGTTCTCAGAATGCCCTGAAAATTTAATACGATTTTTTCTGAATATTTCTGAATTTCTGGTGCAAATAATATCAGAGGGAGGTGCACCAGGTGGGCACAACCCACCTGGGCGCGCCAGGACCCCCAAGCGTGCCCTGGTGGGTTGTGGTCCCCACGTGGGCCCCTCACTTATCCCTTCAGCCCACTTCATCACTTACCTCTAGAAAAAAAAATCTCCCTTGCTCTCTCTCCCGTGTTCTTGCCCTCAAACCCGTGGATTTTGATCTCTTTGCTCAAAGCTCCGTTTCCGAAACTATTTCGGGGGATTGTTGCTTGGTATGTGACTCCACCGTTTGTCCAATTAGTTTTTGTTTTAGTGGTTTATATTTTGAATAATTAGTTACTCTTGGTGCTGCTGTAGATGTGCTTGCATGTTAAATTCTTAGAGTTCTAAGTAGTTTGAATGCTTGTTTTGGCCTCTATGCATCCCTATGAGTAGTTGGTCTCAATTTTGTGAAGTTTCGTTGAGAAATTTTTGTGGGCTAATAAATTTCAGAATTTTCTTCATAGGAAAATCATGAATATCTTTAGGAAGTTTGGCTCCAAGAAGAACTCCAAGGGTGTTATTGGGGAGTCATCTGATAGTGATCTCCGTCCTCGGAGGTTAGCGGAAGTACGGCCATGTGAATGGCTGCACACCCCATTCCTGGAAGAGGCAGGAATCCTTCAGGAGTTCATGCAATATGCTGCTAATGCCAGCCTCACCGACTTCATCACAGATGAGTGTGACCAGCACCAAATCCTCACAAATATCTTTGTTAAAAGTTTTACTCTTCTGCCTAGGAATAATCCTCCTGAAGTGGGCTTTGATTCATATGCTGAGAACCATCAGATACCACTTACTGTATTTTGTGACATATGCATGATCCCTTCTGATGGGAGCTTAGCCGAGCCTAGGCCGGCTGGGTTTGAGGCCTTTTATCGCACTTTGACAGTGGGAGATGAGAGAGGAGTGTCAGCTACCACTGCCGCTGGCTTGCATTTTCCTGCTGTTCATTACTTTGCACTTTTCATTACAAAATGCTTGCTTGCTAGGGAGAAGGTGGGTGCACTTAGTTCACCATACCTTGCTATTTTACGTCGTGCTTTAGAGGGCAACAACACTTATAGCTTGGGAGCTATTGTGGCTCATTGCCTCCATCTTAATAAATCTCAGGGCAAAATACATGGTGGGATTTATGCTACTCGTTTGGCGGCTCACTTTAATGTTGAGATACGCCATCATGATTACCCTCTTACCAAAGTTTACCTAGATCGTGCAGCCATGGATCACCACCATTTCACTGATATCGAATCTCCCAACATCCCTATTCCATATAACCTGGTTTTTAGTGTGAGAACTCATGATATTATTCCATTGCCTGCTTTGTTTGATTCTGTTGCCAGGGGCGGATATAGGATTATGCCTGCAGACATCATCGCCTACTGGAACGCTAAGGCTGTTGTGGAGGCAGCACAACAGGAACCTCAGGAGCGGGATGAGTGGATGCCTGCTCCTCAGCACCCCTACTACTCATCTACTACCAAGTTAGGCCAAAAGCCTAGGCTTGGGGGAGTACGTGTTTCCACTGATAACTCACTCCCGGTGGGGAGCATCATGGAATTGGCGATGGAGAAGGGTTGGTGATGACGAAGAACCAAGATCCCCCTCTCCGGATCCCCAAACGGACTCTAGATCTGCCCTCCTAGGGAAGAACAGGGCTTGGCGACGGCTCCATCTCGTGGAACGTGATAATTCTTTCTCCCTGATTTTTTTCTGGAATAATGTGATTATAGTATCAGGGGGGTCATCTGCGGGGCCACCAGGTGGGTACAACCCACATGGGCGCGCCAGGAGAGGGGGGCGTGCCCTGGTGGGTTGTGCCCACACAGGGGCCCCTCTCTGGTGGGTCTTGGCTCCAAAAATTATTATTATTGATATAAAAAATCCTCGCAAAGTTTCGTTCCATTCTAAGAACTTTTATTTCTGCACAAAAACAACACCATGGTAGTTCTGCTGAAAACAACGTCAGTCCGGGGTTAGTTTCATTCAAATCATGAAAATTAGAGTCCAAAACAAGAGGAAAAGTGTGAGAAAAAGTAGATACGTTGGAGACGTATCACCCACCGACTTTACATTCATGTTCACATATTCCAATTGTCGGTGTCCACACTTTTCATTGTATCATCCATGCTTAGATTTATTTTTCTTGCTTTCTTCTTGTGTGTTTGAAAAACTTTAGAAAAACCAAAAAAATTAGTTGTAGTTAGTTTACTTTCTATGCATGCTTAGTATTACTAAAAAGAAAACCCAAAAAGATTTCCTTGTTCTTCTTTTGCTTGTTGGGAGCTTTCCCGTGTAAATAGTTTTTCACGTTTTTGCTTTTCCCTTTTATTTGCTTGTTCAAGAAAACCAAAATCTCCAAAAATATTTCAGTATGTTTCTCTGAATTTCTTTTCCTCTTTTTCGAGCTATATCAAGTAGAAGACCACGATGAAAATGTTGAGTGGCTCTCATATGAATAACTGTTGATCTAGTAAAGAGCCCATTTTACCATGTCTTCTCCTGTTGAATAAAATGTCTTGCAGATTCCAGCTTAGTCCACAGCACTCTTGCGCTATTATTATTTTCATATCATTCGGTCATGCAAGTGAAAGGCAATAATAATGACATTCGATGAACTGGTCGTGCCAGAGAGAAACTGGTATGAACTCGACTTGTTCTGTTTGTGTAAATATGGTTAACCTAGTATCCATGATTCAGCCCATTATGATTAAACATGTTTGCAATGACAATTAGAGATTATAGTTTCTCATGCCATGCATAAGTAGCTGGGAGTGGATAATGATTTATCTTGGATTTCAACATTGCGTTAAAATGATTGTGATGTAGTATGATGATACGGTATCCTCCTATAAATGTTCGAGTGGCTTGACTTGGCACATGTTCATGCATGTAGTTGAATCAAAACCAACATAGCCTCGATGATATTTATGTTCATGGTGTTCATATCCTACTCATGCTAGTGTCCAATGTTACTTATGCATAATGCATGGTTATGATCATTGTTGCTCTCTAGCTGGCCGCTTCTCAATCTAATTGCTAGCCTTCGCCTGTACTAAGTGGGAATTCTGCTTGTACATCAAAAACCTTGAACCCAAAGTTATTCCAGATGAGTCCACCATACCTACCTATATGCGGTATTACCCTGCCGTCCTAAGTAAATTTGCATGTGCCACCTCTAAAAACTTCTATCCGTTTTGTCTGCCTGGATCGTTCATGGAACGACAGGTGGTGGTCGGTATCTTCCATGCTAAGCGGGTTATTCTCAGGTCGAGTGTTTATTCACTCGCCATCGCATGAGAAAAGGGCGGTAATAGGGATGCCCAGTCCCAAAATGCAAAATTCAAAAAGAGTTAATCGCTCGCATAATCAAACAAAAACTCCCAATGGAGTCAAAACCTCTACTTTTTATCGCTTGGGAACCGCCACTAGCGTGCTTAGCATGGAAGATATTGATAACTGATGGTCGTGAAGTAAATGAGAAGGGTGCATGTCTCAAAATATCATTTACCTCTGTTTTAAAAATTGAGCTCTGGCACCTCTGCAAATCACTGCTTCCCTCTGCGAAGGGACTATCTATTTACTTTTATGTTGTGTCATCACCTTCTAAAACAAGCGCTAGAACCTGAGAGCACAGCTGTCATGACTTATGCATTGTGTGTAGCTAATGTTGGGTGCATCATGACTGGATCTTTGCTACCATGAATTACAATGTTTAGTCGTTGCTTGAACTTTGGAGGTGCTCTGCATTTATGTTTTGCGGTCTCAGAAAGGGCTAGCGAGATACCACTATTGTCATATTATATCATGGTTGTTTTGACAACGTGTTTCTGTTTGAGATATCTTATTATTGCTCGCTAGCTGATTATGTCATTAATATGAATCATTATAATCTTTAAGAGTTATTGTCGACATGGTTGGTTATAATATTGGCTGAAAACCTGGATGATGTTTAAGCTTATTTATGTAAACAAGAGCAAAAGAGTTCGTCGAAGTTTTTCTGTTTCACTTTCAGTTTATCAACTAAATTGCTTGAGGACAAGCAAAGGTTTAAGCTTGGGGGAGTTGATACCTCTCCAACGTATCTACTTTTCCTAATGCTTTTCCTCTTGTTTTGGACTCTAATTTGCATGATTTGAATGAAACTAACCCCGGACTGACGTTGTTTTCAGCAGAACTACCATGGTGTTGTTTTTGTGCAGAAATAAAAGTTCTCGGAATGGAATGAAACTTTGCGAGGATTTTTTATATCAAATAAGAAAATTTCTGGAGCTAAGACCTACCGAAGGGGGGCACCTGGGTGGGCACAACCCACCAGGGCACGCCCCCCTCACCAGCCGCACCCAGGTGGGTTGTCCCCACCTGGTGGCCCCGCAGACCCTGAAACCGATGCTATAAAATCCTATTTTTCTAGAAAAAAATCAAGGAGAAAGAATTATCACGATCCACGAGACGGAGCCACCAGCAAGCCGTGTTCTTCCTCGGGAGGGCAGATCTGGAGTCCGTTTGGGGCTCCGGAGAGGAGGATCTTCGTTCTTCGTCATCAACAACCCTTCTCCATCGCCAATTCCATGATACTCCCCACCGGGAGTGAGTAATTCCTTCGTAGGCTCGCTGGTCGGTGAAGTTGGATGAGATTCATCATGTAATCGAGTTAGTTTTGTTAGGGCTTGATCCCTAGTATCCACTATGTTCTAAGATTGATGTTTCTATGGCTTTGCCATGCTTAATGCTTGTCACTTTGGGCCCGGGTGCCATGATTTCAGATCTGAACCGTTTATGTTATCACCATTATATCCATGTTCTAGATCCGATCTTGCAAGTTATAGTCACCTACCACGTGTTATGATCCAGTAACCCCGTAGTGACAATAACCGGGACTTCTTCCGGTTATTACCGTAGTTTGAGGAGTTCATGTATTCACTATGTGTTAATGCTTTGCTCCGGTTCTCTATTAAAAGGAGGCCTTAATATCCCTTAGTTTCCATTATGGACCCCGCTGCCACGGGAGGGTAGGACAAAACATGCCATGCAAGTTCGTTTAATAAAGCGGGTATGACTATTTACGGAATACATGCATACATTATATTGATGAACTGGAGCTAGTGCTGTATCGCCCTAGGTTATAATTGTCTCATGATGAATATCATCCAACAAGTCACCGATCCAATGCCTACGAATTTATCTTATATTGTTCTGCTAAGTTATTACTTCTATCATCACTGTTACACTTGCTACAAAATTACTGCTATCATTGTTACTGTTACTATTACTGTTGTCACTACTATCAAAACTATCAAACTACTTTGCTACTGATCACTTTGCTGCAGATAATTAATCTCCAGCTATGGTTGAATTGACAACTCAGCTGCTAATACCTTAAAATATTCTTTGGCTCCCCTTTTGTCGAATCTATAAATTTGGGTTGAATACTCTACCCTCGAAAACTGTTGTGATCCCCTATACTTGTGGGTTATCAGTGCGCGCCTTCTCAAGCTGGTTGATTTTTTTACCACGACATATATGTGCCATGTCATAAAACCATGCCAAGTTTCATGTTTTTTGGGTGACTTTTTGATTTACTGGGATTTAAAAACCGAGATTCTCACTGTTTCAGGATGACGACAAGTTTGTAATTCATTCACATTCCTTAAATGAGACCTAAACATGCACCCAATGACACATGTAAGATGCCCCACCCATTTTGCTTCACTGGAGTGTGTGCTTGTAGTTCAAATTTGAATTATGGACTACATTAAATGCGTAGAAAACTTAGTAATTAGTAATATATATACAATGGCCAAACGAACCTTGAACAGTTTCAAATTTCAGCTCGACACTCCTGTTATTCTATGTTGCATGTAGAAAACAAAGTTCAAGGCGAGAAGAGGCAGCGATTATCGTTTCGCCCACAAGAGGGGCATGTTTCCCTACCGGAACCACGAGGGTTGCGACGGGCTCCGGTTTGTAAGAGGCTTGTAATATAGCTTCGCCCAAATTGGACAATTATATGTACCATGTAGTGACACCATGCCAAGTTTCATGATTTCCTCGTGAGTTTTGGATTTACAGAGATTTAAAAATCGAGATTTGCAATGTTTGTGGCCAAGCCAGGACGGCGAGATGGTTGAATTCGTTCCCATTCGTTCCATGGGATCTAACATGCACCCTAAGGAAACATGTACATTTTTCTAGCCATTTGGGTGCACTGGAGCATGTATTTGTAGTTTGGATTTGAATTATGGACATTAAATGCCTAGAAAACTCAATTAATTAATAAAAAAGGTCAAACGAACCCTGAATAATTTCAAAGTTTAGAGCGAATCTCCCATTGTTCCGTGTTGCGTGTAGAAGAAAATACGAGGCTAGAAGAGGGAGCGATTATCGTTTGGCCCACAAGGGGACACGTTTCCCTATCGAAACCACAAGGGTTCTTGCGACGGGCTCCGGTTTGTAAGAGGTTTGTAATAAAGCTTGGCCCAAATTGGCAATGTTTTTACCACGACAAATATGTGCCATGACGTGACACCATGCCACCTTTGCTGACTTTCTGGTGAGTTTTGGATTTATGGGGATTTAAAACCGAGATTCAAAATGTTTGAGGATGAACCAGGACACTGGTACGGTTGTAATTCGTTCCCATTCCTGGCATGGGAACAAAACATGCACCCAAGGACACATGTATAAATTTTCTAGCCATTTTGGTGAACTGGAGCATGTATTTGAACTTCAGATTTGAATTATGGGCATTAAATGCCTAGGAAACTCAATTAGTGTATAAAAAGGCCAAACGAAGCCTGAATAAGTTTAAATTTCAGCACGGATATCCCGTCGTTTCATGTTGCCCGTGGAAGAAAATACAAGGCGAAAAGAGGCAGTGATTACGTTTCGCCCACAAGGGGGACATGTTTCCCTATCGGAACCATGAGGTCTCTTTGAGAGAAGCTCCGGTTTGTAAGAGGCTTGTAATACAACTTGCGCCAAAATGGACAAAAAAAATTCCTTGACATATATGTGCCATGTCGTGACACCATGCCAGGTTTCATGATTTTCAGGTTAGTTTTGGATTTACGGGGATTTAAAAACCGAGATTCTTCTCACGAAATCTTTTCAAATAGCACACGGTTCACTCACGAAAGCCGTGTGCCTACCAAACCATGGCTGATGCCCCCTCCCCCTGCTGCGCGCGCGATCTGAGTCGTGCGTTCTGATTGGCCAGAACCCAAACCCCAGGGATCATAAGTGTGCACCATTGGATGCTCCCAGCTCGAACGGCAACCCTGAGCCCTTTCGACAGCACATGCAGTACATGGGTAAGCACTGTGTGCATGCGTCGTGCTGCTCACGCTTCCTTCTCTACTAGGTTTTCTAAACAGGCAACTGTTTCTCGCCACTCCTCTCATCGGTTTCCCGCCTCTTCTCCCATCGTTTTCCCACTACCAGTGTCAGTGCCCATTGAAGGCTAGCGGCGACACAGCGGCCATGTAAATATCCCACACAGTTTCTAAAAGCACAAATGTGTGTGATAGGAGGGAGTAGGTCCCATAGGGTGATCAGCGTGAAACGCCTTAATGGCAAGGAGGCAATTCTTATCAGCAAGGGGCGGCTTCCCATCCGCTAGCCTAGTCGAATAGAATGCAGAAGTTAAGCGTGCTCGGGGTGGAGTAGTCCAAGGATGGGTGACCCGGTGGGAAGTTGCATATCTCAAGCTTCATTTAAATGCCATGACACGGTCATTATAGAGATATATTATATCTCTATAGTGACCTATCATGTCAATTATATAAACCTTGGGATCCTTGTTTTGCTAATTTGTAGACTATGTTTTTATGGGTTATTTTTTGCTCTAAAAAATTAAAGAATGATTGACTTGATCTGTCATGGCGATTATATAAACCTACTATGTTTTTATGGGTTATTTTTTGCTCTAAAAAATTAAAGAATGATTGACTTGACCTGTCATGGCGATTATATAAACCTTTTTCAGGTTGCATGCAGGGTGTTCTTCTCGAGCATATCTCCCTTATGTGGCTTATAGACGCGGCACATATCTGTATGCTCGCCGAGGTATGTATACTATCTTTACCGACAATTACGGGGGCCCGCACAATCTATCCCTTTGACCCAACAACGAGAAGGGTTTGACCATGGTGGTTTCCTATTGATACTAGTAAGGTACACGTGCATTGCACGCATGAGATTTGTAACCAAATTATGAATAAATAGCACACTATAGCATGTAAGCTTTGAGTCATATATGCATGATGTAGATGTTCGTTTAATTCTTATAGTTCATCTCATCCAAAATCAATTAGTTTTATAAAAAAATCTATTTTAAGATTCATGGAATTGTGCATTGTAAAGCATAAAGTAAAAACAAAAAGTGACAATTCATTTAGAAAAAAAGTTTGGGAAACTAAGATATGGAAGATTCTAGAGAACAAAGGAGAAGTGCTTGTGTTTTGAGGTTTGTGCATTATGCTTAAGTTCAGCCATGGAGTCTTCTAGATTGTACACGTGGCAGAATCTGGTGGAATGTAGATGATATCCAACGGCCAGTAGTGCTCGGATTTGCCATCTCTGTACCGTCAGATTGGCTTCATCCAACGACCAACTTTCAAAGTTATTCGCACACTATATAGGGGTATAGATATAGATGTGTCCCATGCTAGACCAAATAAAGTTTGAGCGCGTGCATGGGACGACCCCCCCCCCTCCCGCCGCCGCCACCTCGAAGTTGGGAAACTGACATTGTACGTATTGAACCAGGCTTGGAGTCGGGTACGTTGTTCAGTTTGTAATGTAGTTGGTGGCCCATCGAAGTTGTGCATTTGGGATTTAAACACATCACACACCACCATACCCATATATATTTTTGGGCCGCATGCAGTGTATAGGGGGTCTTCTGATCGACCACGTCTCCCTTGTGCGCTTTTTTGTGATGACACGCATATATGTGGGCTCTCCGAGTGTATAAATGTCATCCCTTTGACCGATAATGAGGGGTATGTGTTGGCCATGAATGGATTCCTCCTAGTTCGTGTTAGGGCCCGTCACCGTCACATGTCGCTCAACCAAAGCTCGAGCTCATGTGTTGTCAGGATTCCCTCCCACATGCTCGGATTGCTGGGTTCGACCTACATCATACCCTGTGTATCTCGTCCTTAACTACCTTGCCTTCATAGTTGTTGTCTGTATCGAGAGGTAGGCACCACATCTAAATTGGACATTATTCTATATTGAAAACACACATCACCCCTTCCCAGCATACATTATTTTCGGCCGCATGCAAGAGGTACTGGTTTTGTGGTCCCTCTCGTGCGATTATTATGATGGTTCAATCTATTGGCCCAAGCGGTTTATCGACAACAACAGTTGTCGTTTGACCAAACGATAGATTCATTGGTCCGTCTTATGGTAGGTCATGGCGACATGCATGTATATATGACCAAAGTATCGATCATTACGTGCATCCGCCCCGCTGACACGAAGTGGGAGGTGGTGGGCCAAGCATCCTAGCTAGGTACAATATATATATATATCCAAGGGTGCTTTCAGGTTTGCGAGGCAGGTGCCACCAAAGTTATGCATTGTGTATTTAAAGTTTTAAACATCCCCAATATTCCTGCATATATTTGGCCACTCCATGTGGTTCTTGACTTCTGGCCCCTCTCATCGATCTTCGATGACGTGCCCAACCGTGGGCCCGTGCGGTCAAAGTTGTGCATTGGAATTTTGAACATCACAGACCACCCCTTTCACTCATATATATTTGGGCCACATGTTGGCGTGGCTGTCTTCTGACCCTCTCTAACGTTATTTTTTGTTGCAAAGACTCTGATGATGCTCAACGGACACGGGTATAATATCTTAACCGTGTGCGATACAAGTGCGCTGTGAATCACCACGCCTGCGCAAGTGCGAGAAAATTAAGGTGGAGGTACTAGCTCAACCGTGTGCGATGCAAGTGCGCTGTAAAATCACCACGACCGCGCAAGCGCGAGCAAAGGGTGGAGGTACTGGCTTAACCGTGTGCGATGCAACTGCGCTGTAAAACCACCACCTATGCAAGCTAAAGGCGGGTAAGTTTATTTGGAAATTAGGACGAACCGTGTGTGATAGACCAGCTAGCTAGAAATATAAAAACAAACTACCCGCCTTGAGCGTTGCAAAAATCGGCGGTTCCGCGCCACTTTTCCTTATTATCATACACGCATATTGTTAATGGACCGTGCGCGATCTTGGGCACTCCCGCCCCGCATCAATTCCTTTACCCAAATTTTAGTAGTCGTCATACTTCAACCATCGCCCACACTCCTCCAGCACCGACCTAATAGTAAAATTGCAGTACCCGAGGCATTTGAATGGTCGCCCTCCCTCGTCCACCACCATCTCCACCCACCATTACTAAAATTTTCAATAGCCATGGCGTATCCTCAAACCCCCCCCCTTCACAGTCCCCCACCTGCCCCCTCCCCACCCCTCCCCCCCCCCCCGTTCCTCCTAGCTTAGATAATAAAGTTCAGGTTACCCAGCGATTCCCATACCGTCACCCCACTCCCCTGAGTTTTTAGATGAGGCCTGCGTGTCCCTCCCCGCCAGATCCACATCCACTGCTCGTGAATGTCGCAGCCTAAGCTTGACCACGTATCCTGGGGAGCCCGACGAGCGTTCGGCCAAGAAGAGGTTTGTCATGGCCTCTCCGGTGGACGTTGGCGAGGTGGCCGCCGTTTGCCCCGACCTGTCGATCCCGGAGCAACATGTCGTCGGGGAAGCAGGCAAAGACGTTGACTACTTTGCCATGCCGAAGGCTTCTTGTCAGCGGGCTAGCATATTACTGTATCTCGAGAAAGCTGGCCACGACATCAAGCTCGTCCACAGCGACGGCTTCACGCGGGCCATGTCACAGGTTAAGTGGTCCATCCCCAACCCCTCTAGTTCAACCGCCGTCGATCTCTTCGACGGCCCTGCCGCTGATCTCCTCCTCCAAGCGGTGAAGGATTTGCGAGCTTTATACGCCATTGAGCCCATTTTGTCATTTCTGAAGGACACGTTCTATAGCGGCGGCTTGGGATCCTCAATTGCCAAGTCAGATATCATTGACCACGACCACGACCACGAGGAGGGCACCCCCACAGGTTCTTCCAAGGTGAAACAGCCCATCTGTGACATCAGAGAGTGCACCATGGGTCTGTGCTCTTCCAACTCGAAGGATCCCGTCCATGAAATGTGAGGAAACATTCTATCAGCAAATCTTACCTTTTCTAGCTTGCCAACCCGTACCCTTTGTTGTAGTAGCATTTGCCATGCGGTGCTTTAATTGTGCCGTGTTTAATTATTTCAGTTATGCAAAAAAGTATTGTTCAATAGGGCTATGTGATGTTTAAGTATGAAGTGTCCACTTCAGTTTCACGAATGGCTATATTTGGTTGTTTATAGTGAGTAGATGCCTTGTTTATCTGTATTTGGTTGTTAGGTTGGTTGGAGTGATCATTTTTCCAGTTATCGAGCAGATGCCTAGTTTATATGTATTTGGTTCTTAGTTTGGTTGCAGTGAGCATTTGTCCAGTTATCAAGGAGATGCCTTGTTTATCTGTATTCGGTTGTTAGGTTGGTTTTTTTAGCATTTGTCCAGTTATCAAGTAGATGCCTTGTTTATCTATATCTGCTTGTTAGGTTGGTTGCAGTGAGCATTTGTCCAGTTTTCAAGCATATGCCTTGTTTATCTGTATTTGCTTGTTAGGTTGGTTGCAGTGAGACTCTGTTCAGTTTTCAATGGCTATATTTGGTTGTTATACTGGTCGTTTATGCCTTGTTTATTTCAGTCATTCACAATGTGTTGTTCATTATGTGCAAGTCAGAACTGTGCCGCTCAACTACATCAATACCAGTTTAAACGGCTATATTTGGTTCCAGTTATTCCTGGTGTAGTTAACACATGCCCTTTATTTCAGTTTTACACATTTATCCAGTGTGATGTTTAAGCATTACCTATGTTCTATTCATTTTCAACAATACCAGTTTGAATTGCAATATTTGATGGCTGTTAAGCCTGCTGTCAGTAACATTGCCTTCCATTTTATATCTGCTTTAACAGCATGTTAAAACCAACACATTCAAGCTATCATTTGGAGATGATGTTGTTTACCTTTGCTATATTTGTTTGATGTTAAGGTTGTTGTACTTATCATGCCTTTCCGCTACTTATGTAGGACAACAACGGGAGTGGCCACCATTTTCCGCCGAGGTTAGCTTTATTCCTCGGCTTGTACTCCCCCCGTCGTTCCATAATGTAGTGCATATAGATCCAGGCCTGGACACTTGTTAGCTTCTAATATTGACTTGTTGCTTGTAGGTACATATGCCCTTGGCAAGGATCCACGCATCGACCCTTTTTGCGTATGGGGCAATGAGATATTCATGAACAAGCATCAAGTGAGGAAACTGATAAGGATTATTAGCAAAAAGATACGAATGGTGGCAAGCAAATTATTTGTTTATGCTCTATCCAACACAACAGTGAGATGTAGGATGATAACTACAAACTCTGCAGCCTTCTCTATTACTGCCCATAATGAGTTATTAGACAACAATGTCTGAATCTTTTTCGTTCGCAGTGGTTCCCGAAGCAGTTCACTCAAGATTACCTCGCAAAGTACATGATTGGTGGACACGCAATGAAGGTTAAAGTATTTCATCCAGACTACAATGAGCATTGAGAAGTCGTAATGAAGACAGTAAAGGATGGACGGGCAGCCGTCACAAGGGGTTGACCTAGAGTCGTGCGCGCATTACGCATGGAGGAGGGCACAATATGGGCATTCCGCTTCACCTTCTTCAGCAACCAGAATGTCTTTCGCCTCTCTCTTTGCAGTCTTTAGTACAACTGTGGTTCATCATTCTTTACTTGGTGCTTCGTAGTTCTTCAGTATATGTAATTGTGCATTGGTGGTTGAACCTATATTTGTAACAAACATGGTTGGATATGAAATAAGTGATTGCCTACTTTCAAATTCAAAACATGTGATTTTTAAATTAGGGATTACACTGCACACGGTTTGCGAAAAGCGAAACGTCTGCGATAGACGTGGAGATCAGAAACTTTTCTAGGATCCACTACATGTGCGATCAATCTCCACTGCACACACGACATCCTCTTGAAAACTGTTTGCATTAGGCCACCTTGCGCAAACGTTTACCACATAAAAATTGTGTGTGATAGACAACCTTTGCCACACAGTTTCTTCTATGCACCATGTGTGATGCATTCAATAACGCAAACGATAAAATTGTTAATATCGTGTGCAATGGCAACGCTATCACAAACGATTTAACGGGGAAAATTGTGTGTGATGTACCTGTGAATGGAAACGTTTTCCTTGGAGCGACAGTGTGGGATGTACATACGAACGGAAACTTTTAGCGGGGACTGACTGTGTGCGATGTACTTGCGACCGAAAACAATTTTGCATGTATAATTGTATTTTTTAGCTCTACTGTACGTATTTTCGTATTTGAGCGCTCGCCGGTCGCACACGAACTCATTTTGCCGAGCGTGTGTGCCACGAGGGCATATCCCCGACGGTTTCTGGGTCGTGTGGGAAGGACCCCCCTATCGCCGTCACTCACTAGGCGACGGTTCCAAATGTCGTTGCGGAAAGGAATTAAGGAGGCACAAAAGCTCAAGCTTGGGGATGCCCAAGGCATCCCAAGATAATATTTCAGGAAGTATCAAGCATCTAAGCTTGGGGATGCCCGGTAGGCATCCCACCTTTCTTCATCAACAATTATCGGTCAGTTTTGGTTGAACCTAAGTTTTTGCTTCTTCACATGATATGTGCTATCCTTGGAATGCCATTTTATTTTGTTTTGCTTGCTATTCGAATAAAGTACTTAAGATCTGAAATTTTATTTATGAGAGAGAGTCTTCACACAGCTACATAATTATTCAACTACTCATTGATCTTCACGTATATCTTTTTGGGCTAGTTTATCAGTTTCAAGAAGGATATAATAAAAACTTTCATAAAGAGCATTGAATATATGAGAAGTTTGATTCCTTGCATTTGTTTTGAGATATAAAGATGGTGATAGTAGAGTCATGCTAGTGAGTAATTGTGGATTGGTAGAAATACTTGTGTTAAGGTTTGTGATTCCCGAAGCATGCACGTATGGTGAACCGTTATGTGATGAAGTCAGAGCATGATTTATTTTTTGATTGTCTTCCTTATGAGTGGCGGTCGGGGACGAGCGATGGTATTTTCCTACCAATCTATCCCCCTTAGGAGCATGCGTGTAGTACTTTGTTTCGATGGCTAATAATTTTTTGCAATAAGTATGTGAGTTCTTTATGACTAATGTTTAGTCCATGGATTATACGCACTCTCACCCTTCCACCGGTGCTAGCCTCTCTAGTACCACACAACTTTCGCTGGTGCATCAAACCCACCGTATACCCTTCCTCAAAACAACCACCATACCTACCTATTATGGCATTTCCATAGCCATTCCGAGATATATTGCCATGCAACTTCCACCGTTCTGTTTATTATGACACATACCATCATTGTCATATTGCTTTGCATGATCATGTAGTTGGCATAGTATTTGTGGCAAAGCCACCATTCATATTTTTTATACATGTCACCCTTGATCATTGCACACCCGGTACACCGCCGGAGGCATTCATATAGAGTCATATCTTTGTTCTAGTATCGAGTTGTAATTCTTAAGTTGTAACTAATAAAAGTGTGATGATAATTATTACTAGAGCATTGTCCCATGTGAGGAGAGGATGATGGAAGCTACGATTCCCTCACAAGTTGGATGAGACTCCGTACCTAAAAAAGAGCCCAAACAAAAAAACAAAAAAAGAGAGAAAAAGAGAGAAGGGGCAATGTTACTATCCTTTTTCCACACTTGTGCTTCAAAGTAGCACCATGATCTTCATGATAGAGAGTCTCCTATGTTATTACTTTCATATACTAGTGAGAAATTTTCATTATAGAACCTGGCTTGTATATTCCAATGACGGGCTTCCTCAAATTGCCCTAGGTCTTAATGAGCAAACAAGTTGGATGCACACCCACTCAGTTTCTTTTTGAGCGTTCATACACTTATAGCTCTAGTGCATCCGTTGCATGGCAATCCCTACTCACTCACATTTATATCTATTGATGGGCATCTCCATTGCCCGTTAATATGCCTAGTTGATGTGAGACTTTCTCCTTTTTGTCTTCTCCTCACAACCTCCACCATGCTCTATTCCACTTATAGTGCTATATCCATGGCTCACGCTCATGTATTGCGTGAAAGTTGAAAAGGCTTGAGAACATTAAAAGTATGAAACAATTGCTTGGCTTGCATCGGGGTTGTGCATGATCAAATTTTGTGTGTGATGAAGATAGAGCATAGCCAGACTATATGATTTTGGTAGGGATAACTTTCTTTGGCCATGATATTTTGAGAAGACATGATTGCTTTATTAGTATGCTTGAAATATTATTATTTTTATGTCAATATTAAACTTTTGTTTTGAATCTTATGGATCTGAATATTCATGCCACAATAAAGAAAATTAATTGGATAAATATGTTAAGTAGCATTCCACATCAAAAATTCTGTTTTTATCATTTACCTACTCGAGGACGGGCAGAAATTAAGCTTGGGGATGCTTGATACGTCTCTAACGTATCTATAATTTTTGATTGTTCCATGCTATTATATTATCTGTTTTGGATGTTTTATATGCATTAATATGCTATTTTATATTATTTTTGGGACTAACTTATTAACCCAGAGCCTAGTGCTAGTTTATGTTTTTTCCTTGTTTTCGAGTTTTACAGAAAAGGAATATCAAACGGAGTCCAAACGAGCTGAAAATTTACGGTGATTTTTTATGGACCAGAAGAAGCCCACAGAGCATCGGAGTTGGGCCAGAGGAGTCCCAAGGCAACCACAAGGGTAGGGGGCGCCCCCCTGGCTTGTGGGTCCCCCGGGAACCTCCCTGACATGAGACCGACGCCAAAAATTCCTATAAATCACGAAACCTCCAGTAAGAAACCTAGATCGGGAGTTCCCCCACCGCAAGCCTCTATAGCCACGAAAAACCCATCGGGAGCCCGTTCCGGCACCCTGCCGGAGGGGGAAACCATCACCGGAGACCATCTTGATCATCTCGGCGGTCTCCATGATGAGGAGGGAGTAGTTCACCCTCGGGGCTGAGGGTATGTACCAGTAGCTATGTGTTTGATCTCTCTCTCTCTCGTGTTCTTGATTTGGCACGATCTTGATGTACCGCGAGCTTTGTTACTATAGTTGGATCATATGGTGTTTCTCCCCTTCTACCTTCTTGTGATGAATTGAGTTTTACCTTTGGTTTCACTATTATCGGATTGAATACTATTATGAATTTGAGAACACTTGATGTATGTCTTGCGTGGGATACCCGTGGTGACAACGGGGTGTTCTATTGATTCACTTGATGTATGTTTTGGCACTCAACTCACGGATTCCCGAGGTGACATTGGGGTAATCTATGCATAGGGTTTGATGCACGTTTTCGTCCTTGTTTCTCCAGCAGGAATCTTGGGGCACTGTTTGAGGTTCTTTGTGTTGGATTGAATATTATGAATCTGAAGTTGTTTGATGCATATTGTATAATTGACCCGCGGATACTTGTGGTGACATTGGAGTATCTAGGTGACATTAGGGTTGATTGATGTGTATCATATGGTGTTATTTTACTACGAACTCTAGGGCTGTTTGTGACACTTATAGGAATAGCTCAATGGATTGATCGAAAAGAATAACTTTGAGGTGGTTTCGTACCCTACAAACAATTTCATCTTATTTTCTCCGTGAAAGGAACTTTGGAGTGACTCTTTGTTGCATGTTGTGGGATTGTTATATGATTCAATTATGTTATCATTGTTGAGAGAACTTGCACTAGTGAAAGTATGGACCCTAGGCCTTATTTTCAAGCATTGCAATACCATTTTTGCTCACTTTTGTTACTTGCTATCTTGCTATTTTTATATTTTCAGATTACGAAAACCTATATCTACTATCCATATTACACTTGTATCACCATCTCTTCGCTGAACTAGTGCACTTATACAATTTACCATTGTATTGGGTGTGTTGGGGACACAAGAGACTCTTTGTTATTTGGGTGCATGGTTGTTTGAGAGAGACCATCTTCATCCTACGCCTCCCACGGATTGATAAACCTTAGGCCATCCACTTGAGGAAAATTTGCTACTATCTTACAAAACTCTGTGCTTGGAGGCCCAACACGAGTCTACAAGAAGAAAGGTTGCGTAGTAGACATCAGGCGGTACTACCGCCCTACTTATGCTAAATAAACTCAGACAACGGAATCCTGAAAACAAGCGGTAGTACAAGCAGCACTAGCATGCAGTAGTACCGCTGAAGCGGTACTACTGCTAGCTAGAGTTGTACTACTGCCTCGGTGCTATCAATTTGCCCAAGCACAGAACAGATGGATCTCCAAAGTTGCATGAAGGGTACGTGGGTGCATGTGGGGTTGTGTACATGTTGATTTCACCCATGCCTTTTCAAAGTGGACCCCTCTTAACAGTACGTATGTCCACCGAAAAGAAACGTCAAAAAAATCGTCCTCACTCTTTTTTTCACCGAGGGCAATATAACCGTCTTGTGCCATATATAAGAATATCTGAAATGCTCAATGCACACAGTTAGTCCGCAAATAGCATTATCATCAATCACCAAAATTATTTGAGAGGAATATGTCCTAACAACATCGTCCATGCATGTATCAAAGTGCAAGCAAAACGGCTGGATTTCCAGTCGTGCAGCTGTCGTGTAAACTTGCATCGTCCTTGTCGAAAAAAATGTTGGCACATCGAGATGAGAAGTTTAAGGCATGTTTTGATGTCGATCAAAACTCGTCATACTAATTTTCCATGTTATGACCAATATTTTGGTGCTTGTTTGATTTGTTGTCCATGTCTATTTGATCGCTCTAGTTCACGAGTTAGCAAAAGATTGATCAGAATTTTGGCTACTCCAATATTTGATGATAGGATAATCTTAGGCTAAAATTAGATATATACTTTTACAAAAACGAGAGATGCTCAAATTGGTTGGGTTCACTGTTTTAACTTTTTTCTCTAACGTAAGCATGATCTGACCCTCATTCTAAAAAAATAACGATTCGACATTTTTCCTACCGTCATTGTCCTTGACGGTAGGGATACACAACCTACTATCGAGGTCAATGATGGTGGGACTTACGGCACCATCACGGTCCTTCGATGTGAAAAATACCCTACCGCCAAGGGCCTCGGCGGTAGGGTATTATACCTTACCGCCACGCTCTCTAGAGGTAGCTAATTTGAACCAGCGGGATTGTCAGCGGTAGCCTAAGTGACTAGTGAGCTGAATGGTAAGGTATAATGATGCATGCAGCCATCTTATTAAAAATTCTCGAAGTAGCACATAGTCATAAAAGTATTACAGCTCGCAAGCGGAGTGAAACAAAGAAATGGAAAGTACATGCTCAAAATCGCAACCGGTAAGGCAATGTAAAGGATAAGCTCCCTAGACTTCTATCCTGTTATGCGACCGCCATCCGAACCGGTTGAATATAGCCCGTGCTACCATCTCCCACTAGTTGCACCCAGTAACCAAAGGCTACCTGGAGTCCATAGGAGTGAGTAAGGACCACATACGGATCCATGCGGTAGCTCTGAAGATGACTTGCAAGAAAGATAAAGTGTTTTGTCTGTTAAAAATCATATCATTTCTACAATTCCATATAGCCCAAAGAAGCGCACATATTCCAATCCGAATACAAGCCACAATAATATGCTCAACCCCAGCTAACCACGTTCCAAACAACGATTCAATTCAACTGGAGGATTAATGTTAAAGGCTACATGGATCGTTCTCCAAAGCAATTTGGCGAGTGGGCAATCAAGGAATAGATGTTGTATTATTTCATCATGATCACAAAAACAACAACGTGAACTACCTACCCATCGCCTCTTTATTAAGTTGTCCTTGGTGAGGATTACTTGCTTGTGAACGAACCACATAAATATTTTAATACGCATGGGCACCTTAACCTTCCAAATATGTAACAATCTCAAGATTGGGCCAGAATTAATCAGATCCATGTAGAAAGATTTCACCGTAAATACCCCATTTCCAGCTAACTTCCAGTTCGTCGAATCCGGCAGGTCGGATAATTGAACGTCTATCAATCTCCGAACGAAGTGCATCCAGGCATCCCATCGCTCACCAACTAACGCACGTCTGAACTGAATATTCAAGTGAATCGTTTGGAATACTGTGCCTACGTAATCCTCCTTACGTTGCACAATGTTATAAAGGACGGGATATTGTACAGCTAGGGGCGTCTCTCCTAACCATGTATCCTCCCAAAATCTTGTTGACATTCCATTGCCAACCAAGAATTTGACCCTACGAAAGAACAAGTCCTTCGTTCTCATGAGTCCCTTCTAGAATGGTGAGTCAGTTGGTCTCACGGTAACCTGGGCGAGCGTTTTCGACTGTAATTGCGCAGAATCTGTGCCCACATACCCTCCGGCTCTGTCTCTAACCTGTAGAGCCATTTACTCATAAGGCATTTATTCTTGATTTCCAAGTTCTCAATACCAAGGCCCCCCGGTCCTTGGGACGACAAAGGATATCCCATCGCGCTAGACGGTATTTCCTCTTGGCCTCATCTGACTGCCAGAAGAATCTAGATCTAAAGAAATCAAGTCTCTTCCGCACCCCTTTCGGAATCTCGAAGAACGATGGCAGGAACATCGGCATACTAGTAAGTACCGAGTTAATCAGCACTAACCGACCTCCATACGACATAAGCTTGCTCTTCCAGCAACTAAGCTTTTTTTCAATTCGATCTTCGATGCACTTCCATTCTTTACTAGATAACTTACGGTGATGAATCGGTATGCCCAAATAACTGAATGGCAAAGAACCTAATTCACACCCGAACAGTTGTCTATAAGTGTCTTGCTCTTCTTTGGCTCTTCCAAAGCAAAACAACTCGCTCTTGTGAAAGTTTATCTTTAGGCCAGACAATTGCTCGAAGAGACATAATATGAGTTTCATATTTCGCGCTTTTGCAATGTCATGTTCCATGAATAAAATAGTGTTGTCAGTGTACTGTAAAATGGAGACGCCCCCATCGACCAGATGAGGGACTAAACCCTCCAATTGACCGTTTTGCTTGGCTCTGCCTATAAGAATGGTCAACATATCGGCCACTATATTAAATAGGAGAGGAGACATGGAATCCCCTTGTCTCAGTCCCTTGTGTGTCTGGAAGTAATGACCGATATCATCGTTAACTTTGATGCCGACACTACCCTCTGGACTTGACAACCCACTTGGTTCTGCCAGGCCTCACTAAATCCTTTCATGTGCATTGCCTGCTGAAGGAAAGACCACTTAACTTTATCATATGCCTTCTCAAAATCCACTTTGAAGATAACCCCATCTAGCTTCTTCAAATGAATTTCATGCGGTGTTTCATGTAGAACGACCACCCCTTCAAGTATGTGTCGTCTTGGCATGAACGCTGTCTGACTTGGTTGTACCACTGAGTGAGCAATCTGTGTCAATCTATTGGTACCCACTTTCGTGAATATTTTGAAACTCACGTTAAGAAGACATATTGGCCTGAATTGTTTGATCTGAACTGCCTCTTCTTTCTTTGGCAACAACGTAATCATACCAAAGTTAATATGAAACAACTCTAAATGGTCATTAAAAAATCATGAAACATAGGCATAAGATCATATTTAATAATATGCCAACATTTCCTATAGAATTTAGCTGGAAACCCATCTGGTCTCGGTGCTTTATTCGGTTTCTTTGTGAGATTGCATTGAGAACCTCTTTTTTAGTAAACAGTGCAAATAGAATATCATTCTCCTCTGCCCGGAGCTGAGGAATATCTCCAATAACATATTCATTTAGGGACACCGTGCTTGCTTCCCGATGCCCAAAAAGTTGTTCATAATAATTAGAGATATAAGCTTTCAGGTTCTCATGTCCCACAATTGTCCCCTCGTCCTGTTCAAGCTGTATTATTCTCTTCTTCATATGTTTACAATTTGCGATCATATGGAAGAATTGTGTATTGTCATCCCTTGGACAACCTTAAGTACTTTAGCCCACAATGCCCACTTGAGCTCCTCTTATCTAAGGAGAGCTCGTAAGCCTTGCTCAACTTCGGACTTTGAGCTCTGCTCCAATCGTAAGAAGGTTAACTTCAACTTTTAAATCTAACACCTCTATTAATTGGGTGAGTCGCTCTTTTTCTTGCCTGTAAATCCCACTCTCGTTTCTGGCCCAACCTTGCAAAAACTATCTCAGATGTCTAATCTTATTTTGCCATCTCTCAATACTTGTTCGTCCACTCACAGGCTTTGCCCATTCGCGTGCAATGATCTCCAAGAAGTTTTCTTTCTCGAACCAACCTAGTTCAAAAGAGAAAGCATTCTTGTTTGCAATATGGGTAGCCTCTCCCGAGTCTACTAGTAATGGTGTGTGGTCTGAGATCACCCTCTGCATCGCATGAACCGACACTAATGGGTATTTTTGTTCCCATTCCACACTAGCGAGCACCATATCCAACTTCTCATAAGTTGGAGTGGGCAACGAATTGGCCCATGTAAATTGTCTACCGGTGAGCTCAATTTCTCTCAAATTAAGACTCTCAATAATCATGTTAAACATCATAGACCAACGTCCATCAAAATTGTCATTGTTCTTTTCATCTCTCCTCTGTGTTATATTAAAATCACCTCCGACTAGGATTGGAAGAGTCTCGTCTCCACAGATCTGCACCAAGTCGGCTAAAAAATCCGGTTTAAGTTCGGGTTGTGCTGCCCCATATACAGCAACGAGAGCCCATCTGAAGCCGTCTACTTTCGATCTCACCCGAAACTTGACTTCAAAATCGCCCCGAACCACTTTAAGCACCTCAAGCGTTTCACACCAAACCCCTAGTAATATCCCACCAGATCTTCCTCTAGGAGGTAAGACGTGCCAGTCAAAATATATTCCTCCGGATAAAGTTCCAAGGAACTGTGAGGTGAAATATCCCTTCGTGTTTTGAGTAGCGCAATAAAATCTAATTTTTGCTCTGTCGTTGTCTCTGCCAAGAACCTTCATTTAGCCAAGTCAGCTAGACATCTGCTATTCCAAAAGATTCCTTTCATAGGTCATCGTGGAGTTTTTTCTTAAACTTAACCCTAACACTTCTACGGACCACCGAAGTAGGATAAATTTTCGGTTTCTAGGGTCTCTTGGGCTTCTCCTCATCACCCTTCGGAAACCTGGGATCGACAGAACACGAGACAGTGCCCTCCATCATTAGAGGCTGTACAGTGTCCGCATTCTCTGACCCCTCCTCATCTTCGGCTTCTAGATTTGGCAAGAGATTATTACATATGTTTTCAAGAGCAACCATGCCTAAATTTTTCATGTCATCGTCATTCATAGGTTTGACTGATGCGAGATTCCGAATTATTTCAGAAGCCCTCTCCTCTTCTAAATCTAACAGATCATTTACAGATTTCGCAACTTCCTTCTCATTCGAACCCAAAGATATGCCTAAGTCGTTTGCCTTATCAATAATTTCATGCTCGGTGAAATGTAGAATTGAACAACGCTTATCGAAAGACATACCTGTAGTTGCCTCGACATCCCGAAGCTTGGCCGCCCTCTTGACGCGCGCTAGCTGCAGGTCATCTGCATCGGGCTGACCCTGGATCCGCTTGCTGACACGCCTGCCAGACGTCACCGGATCCGTGATCCCACCGAAAGCGATAAGCTCCTCCGTAGTCCTCTCCCGAGGCGTGTGTTCCCCGCTCCCACGCCCTTCCCTCGTTGCTGGTGAAGAAGGGTAAGGCGCGGTCAAGCGGGAATCGCCCACTGTGGCAATGGGAGAAGTAGGCCATGGAGCCACCTGCTCGACAGTCCCACTCCCCCCCCCCAAACCGTCAACGCTGCGAGGGGACGACACCGGAGAAGGGGAGGTACATGCCTCCTGCCCGTGCTCCTGTCCGTGCCGCCCTGAGCTACCCCGCGGGGAGAGGCCTCCACGGGCCCCTTGCCCGCGCCCCTCCCCAAGAGGCCATGGACCACCGCGGGGGGGGCTGGTGATGCAGGCCTCCTGCCCACATCCCCCCCCCCCTCTCAACCTGCAGTCTGATGCCCGACGAATCCACCGACCCGGAATATTTAGTAATAATCACGACCCAGCCTAGCAAATCAGCTGCTTCTTGGCCCATCTCAGCGCCTCCTTGCGTATTCGAGCCTGACCTCTATTTACTTTCTAGATTCACTGCTGCAATGTATGGTTTAAGTACTCCATCTCTTTTTGAATTTTTAAATCGGCGAAATAAAAAGGAAAAACAATAAGACCCTAGCTGATCAAGACACTGACATGCATTAGCACATGTAAAAATTGAGTTGTAACATGAGCACCACGCGTAGTAGCACTTGTGTCGTTGAGCAGTGGGTCAAAGTTATGTATGTATGCTAAAGTAAAGATGGGCTTCACATCACAAAATATGTACTACTTTCTAAGTTATGCACGTCAAAGTAAAAATGTGTTTTTTAACAATAATACATATCCAACACTAATTGAACAACTATTTCATGTTATTGCACAAAACCAAAATAAATAGAAAATAAAATATGCCTAAAGTTGGAATCTAACCCCGTACCTTGTAGTGCAAACCTAACCTCTAAACCTTGAGTTTGCTATTGCTTTCATATGCAACACACTTCATTTATTGCTTAAAATTCTACCGACCCATTCACTTCGGCTACCGCTGGCAATCTTGCCGCTTCAAATTAGCTATACCGCCATGCCCCATGGTGGTAGGTCATTTTCCACGTTGAATGACCGTGATGGCGCCGGTAAGTTCCACAACCATTGACCTCCGCGGTAGGTTGTGTATCTCTATCACCAAGGACGATGGCGGTAAGGAAAATGTCAAATCATGAAATTTTTAATAAGGGTTAAATCGTGTTTTTTTTTACAACTACGAGGGTTAGATCGTGCTTAAGTCAGAAAAAGGTTGAAACAGTGATTTCGGTCGTTCAAATTAGAGTGACGGTCTCCACTCAAAGAAAAAAAGAGTGACGGACACGAACCGACGCTGTGTTTTCTCTTAGCCAGCGAGGCGAAACGGTACGGGGGGCTGCTACGAATCATCCGACTTATTTCCTAGCGAAATAAGTCGGGTCCCCAGCTGTTCGATCGAAACTCTAACAAACGTTGGATTGGTCAACTTGGGTCACGTCGCTCTCAAGCAAAACACCACCACGCGTAGCCTCGTCTTCCTCGAGTCACAGCCAATGCCAAAAGTCGCCCGACACACGGGATCCCTGAGATAGGGCGGTGAACTCTGGCGAGCAGCCCTGAACTAGCTCGCATTCACAGCCGCCATGACATGCTCGCTCGCAGCAACAGCCTCGGCCCCAGCGTCGTTCCTCGCCTTGCAGCAAAGCCGCTCGGCGCGTGGTAACGGTGCTCACGGACTACCGGTCTAGAGCGGCCACCTGCTGAAACGCATCACGGCCGCCGATCTTGGCAACATCGTCGACTCCAGGCATGGCAGCAGCTCTTCATTGCAACAGTGGGCTCCCTCCAAAAGTCGTTGGGTACGCTGCATCGAGCCGCCAGCAAGCGTGCGATGCAGCACCGGGACACATCGCGTAAGTGCTTGCATCGTAACACGGGGAGCCGCCGCGAGCGCTTCATTGCAGCTCTGCAGCCGGCGACTTGCAGGCAGCTCCATTGCAGCTCCGCCGTCGGCGTCGATCACTCCATTGCAACTCCGCCTCCGGCGAGGAGCGCTCCATTGCAGCTCTGCAGGCGGCGACTTGCAGGCAGCTCCATTACAGCTCCGCCGTCGGTGTCAATCACTCCATTGCAGCTCCGCCTCCGGCGAGGAGCGCTCCATTGCAGCTCTGCAGGCGGTGACTTGCAGGCAGCTCCATTGCAGCTCTGCCTCCGGCGAGAAGCACTCCATTGTAGCTCTGCAGCCAGCGACTTGCAGCTCCATTGCAGCTCCGCTGTCGGTGCCGAGCGCTTGATTGCAGCTCCGCCTCCGGCGACGAACGCTCCATTGCAGCTCCGCCGCCGTCGCGCGAGTACTGCATCGGAGCACGAGACTGCATCGCAGCGCAGACGAGGTTGCAGCGCAGCGCGACGGCCATGGACGCATTGCTGCCCCGCATCCCGGCGACCGTGGATGCGTTGCAGCGTTGCAGCACCGGCGTTCGTCAACGAGCGCCGTTTCGTATCGCCGGCAGTACCTCCTGCCTCCTGGTTCCCCGTTGCTGTGGTGGTGCCCGCCATGGCTCCCCTCCATGGACGCTATGCCGCCCACAAGGCCACAACAATGCAGCGGAGGAGCTCCGGCTGGTACTGCCAGCGGTCGCGCGTCAAACACTTCCGATTTCCAAGGTACTACAGTGGTGCTTGCCGTGGCTAATCTCCTGTGGCTGTGAGATGCAAGGGGAAGAAAGAAGAAAGAAGTGAGTGGAGGAGGAGCTTCGTTAGAGATAAGATAAGGTTGGGGCAAGCGGTGGGCAGTCTGAAGCGGGCACGTGGCGCGTGGAGAAGGAGGCTTACGAGAAAGAAAGATCAACCGGATGATTTTTAACGTTTTCCAAACGGTAACTACTCCAGAACCCAAAAGGCGCACGGGTCGGTGGGACCCGGCATCTGTCCCGATTCCCCGCGTGCGAATCACGCACACGCGGCCCACGAGGCGACAGACGGACGGACGGCCCGCCAATCGGACGCGCGGAGCCACGCGGCCCACACGCGCAGGCTTGGAAGAAGGGGAAGGGATCGCGGACGCGAGGGCCCGTTATCAAATCCGGCTCTGGGCAGCCGCCCTATAAGATCCGCCGAGTTCGCCTGCTCCCGGCGGCACACCCCGGGAAAACCTCAGCCGCGATCGCCGGACCTTCCTCGTTCGTTCCCGGCGACGCTGCTGCAGATCAGTCCTACGCCGCGCGAGGGGCCGAGGAGATGTCGACGCCGGGCGGGGAGGAGGACAAGAAGCCGGCGAGCGCGGGCGGCGAAGGCGGCGGCGCCCACATCAACCTCAAGGTCAAGGGCCAGGTCTGTTCCCCCGTTCCTTCCTTCTCTGCCTGCGTCCCCTGTGTTCTTATTTAGATTGCCCTAGTCGCGACGGCCGTGTGTCCCTGGGTGTCCAAGGTGTGGCCTGTGATATAGAAGGCGGAATCGCGTCGATTTGAGTGGGATCGGCGTGTTGTGTGGTCTTGGTTTTCCTAGAAATTCGTTCGCGGTATGATATGCGCTATCGCGCGGCCGTGGTGTCGCGGATGTACTCTTTACATGTAGTGAATTGACAAGCCTGCGTGATGTTAAGATTGAACTCTGCACCACTAGCACTAGTTATTTGATGCTGAATTTCTGTTGGAAGTAAACAATGGGGGCAACAGTAGCAAGATGAAACACTAGAACCCAACACCTGGATCGCTTCAGAATATTTGCAGTAAGATGTGTCTTCTGTACCGGCATTTTGTCAGTCAATTTTCAGTTAACGTTGTCCCATTTGTTCTTTTGTCAGGTAGTTACCGTTTTGTGCAACCATTGTATGCTGGTGTCAGTGTGCTCCTTGTGCATGCTAATTTGTTCATGAAACTTTGTTATGCAAGGACAGTGATGTTTTTATGTTTCTTTTCTTGTTTCATATGGACAATTGTAGTGCTAGTGAACTTATTTTATCAAACGTAGGTGATTGGGTCCAGTTTCTGGTGGCAAAAACTCTAAACAAAGAATTTAGTATGTTATTGGTCACTCTTGGTAATCTACAGTTGTGAAGTGGCTGCCAGAAGGACCACTTATCCGCACCAAATAGTTAGGCAAACGTTTCAACTGAAGCGTCTTTATTCTGTATGTCAATAGACCGATGCTGGCACTGGTAGTGACCAGTTGGTAAAGCTTTTCAGACCAAATTTTTTGAGGTTGTTTGACAATATGCTTGCTAATTTAAGGACAGTGTGAGGCTTTTTTTTTCTTGTTTAATTAGGACAACTGTAGTGTTGCTGAACATCTTTTAAAAAATGAAGGTGATTGAATCCAAACTGTCAACAGTTAGAATTTAATATGGTATTGGTCACTGTTGGTAATGTGCAGTTGTGAGGTGGCTACCAGAAGGGAACACTTTCAGACCAAATAGTTAGGCAAAAGTTTTGTTTTAAGCATCTCTATTTCGTTACCAGTTTGTAGACATATTTTAGTAACTTGCAGTTGGGAAAGCCATCAAAACCATATAATGGGGTGGTTTGATTTGAAGAATGTCTTAACAATATTGCCTGTAGTGTATTTGTTTATTTTGGGGTAGTTGTGTTTAGTGACCAAAGCAGCAGATTCTTGTTTCATACTTGGTTTCATGTTAAACCTTTTTTTTACAATTGTTTTACTACCCTCTATGAACATGTTCTCATAACATCTTTCAAAGTTCAGAGAAGGTAGTGCTCTAATTGCTTGATATTGGTTAGAAGCACCTCATGGTAAAAACAGACTACATTCAGTGACCAAACTGAAAGGATGCACTGATTTATGCTAGTATGACTTAAGGTTGCGGGATTTATCCTGTAGATGGTTGTTGATTTCAGTAGTTGCAGTAGGATGATGTTGTGTTTTACTTCTCATTGTATATTTAATAAGTTGCTTACTCTGTTTCATTGGCGCCTAGTCTCACCTTTCTGACCCCTGGTGTGTAGGATGGCAATGAGGTGTTCTTTCGCATCAAGAGATCTACCCAGCTGAAGAAGCTGATGAATGCCTACTGCGACCGCCAGTCTGTGGATATGAAAGCTATCGCGTTCCTGTTTGACGGTCGCAGGCTCCGTGCCGAGCAGACCCCAGATGAGGTATGTGGGGTCACCTTCTCACAATTCCTCAACCAATAACCCCCTTCAGATTTCTGAATCTTCTTTCGCCGCTGCTGTTTCAGCTTGAGATGGAAGATGGCGACGAGATCGACGCCATGCTCCACCAGACTGGAGGCTGCCGTCTCCCTCCAAGCGCCTAGAAGAAGCCGTCGAAAGTCCTGCTCGTTGTCGGTCTACAAGACTCTGATCCATCATTAGAGAGCACATGAACGAATGAAAGTCTAAAAAGAACTTGTGAGGCTCTGGCCCCATGCCATAGCTGAAGGACATTAGGGGGGCTTTTGTTTAGTGCCGTTTGGGTACTTTGGCCTGTCATGACTCGTTTATCCATCCCTTAATATATCCACCTATCCAGTACTGTCTTTTTAGTACTCCCAATGATTTGTGATTGTTTTAGTTCCTCGAAGCTTTCTGTGTGTTTGGTTTCGCTTTGCTTTGCCGACAGTCCGTTCTGTCCCGTGTACGTTGGGCACACGGTGTTGGGGAGGATTAGTTTTGTGTTGCCGCTGCATGGGTATTCGAGCGATTACTGTTGAGATTTCCTAACATGAGCCTGCTGCTTTGATTGGATTATCTTATTATTATTACTCTTAGTATAAGCCTGTTGTTGTTAGACGGGAACGGGCTATTGGAATATTTCGTCTTTGTCGACATGTCTTCTTGTAGCGTGCTGACTGAGTTCAGTCAGAACCGTGACTCCGTGAGCTATCAGTGGGAGTGTTGTTGGTTTGGCTGCTGTACGGCTTAGTATTATTTTCCTCAGGTGCATTACTTAGTTGCTAAAATGAATCACAATAATATGTTTTAGGCACTAGCAGCTCTGATAGGGTACGACAAGTTTGGCCGGTCGTTTCGAAACGGCATCATAATATAACATCCACATGCTTCGACAGTTTGATCTCAAGAAGGACATGTTTTGTTGCTACTGAGTATTTTGGAAATTCACCAGAAGGAAACATTTAGGGTCATTCATTTTCTATGTATTTTTTGGGGAGAAATCACTTTTTGTGTTTGCGATTTCGTCGGCATGACATACTCCTGGTTGTGTTCAATTTTGTTTGCAATTTTTCTAGAGATTCATTGTATCTATCTTTATCTCAGATTTTTCTTATTTAGCACCCGCGGTGGGCAGTAAAAAGCACATAACAATTGTTATCACATTCGCGGCTAGTACAAAACCACCACTTTATAAATTGGTGCACTTATTTCTCAAAACAAAAATTGGTGCACTTTTCACCGCAGCGAAAAAATTGACACTAGCAGAAAGAACTGATGGTAATGTTAAGCACTTCGCTGATATCACTAACTGCCCGGGCCCACCCATTGTGCTGAGTTAGAAAATAACACTGCCACATGGGCATGTTGGCTAGGTCTCCTTCCTCCTCCACATGGGCATATCTACTAGGTCTTGCGTGGCACCGTAGCCGTCACGTGTTGCTCCCTCCTCCTCCGCCCCGTCCCTCCTTACCCGCCTTCTGAGGGAAGGCAGTGAATAGACGCCCAGGACAACTCGATGTCGACAAGATCAAGGTGTGGAGGCATGCGTGGAGCTGGGCAAGAGGTCTCGCCACCCTATGCGAGAGAGCTCTTTTGACAACTGCCCTTGGCTCCTTTCGAGCACAACGTCGTACGGTTCTTCCCAGTAGCTCACACACCGACCTCCTCCCCCTAGTCTACATGCTTGTGACGCTGAGAGGCCTAATAAACCCGGGCGGAGGGAGTAGCATATAACTTATTATGATAATATGGTATCATAATATAATACTCAACCCTATGAGTATGAACAATTGCCCAGTTGACATGCATGATACTCCCACCATGGAGTAAAAAGCACAGGACCACCACATTTGCTACGCGGTTAGCAGAAAAACACCAATTTGGAAATTGGTGCACTTTGCACCACACCAAAAAATTGACACTGACAAAAAACACTAAAGATAAATTCTAATGACTTTGATGTCACAAATTGGCCCGGCCTGCCCATGGGCTGAGTTGGCGAACAAAAGAACTACCATGTACGACATTGACTTGTCTTCTTCCTCCTCGGACAACAGAGGCGAGAGGTGGGCGCCGAGCTCGGGCAGCAGAGGCGGCTGAGTCGAGCGGCACAGGCTCAGAAGGTCGGGAGGATGCGGGGAAAGCCGCGGGGCCGCGTCGGGCGCGGGATCGTCCAGGGGAAGCGGCGCTCATGTGTCTATCTCGCTCGAGAGGGAAGCTACCATCTCTCTCTTCTTTAATTACCTCACCTCCAATGAGCTAAGACTACTGCCAATGCACCGGTGCTTAGATGAGGTGCTAACCACATTAAATAGGTTAGCAACTATACTTCTCAATGCATATGTGCTTAGCTTCTTGTAGCTAAGCTCCCTTCCTTTAATGATTTAGCAACTAAAATTCTCCATGCAGTGTTGGGCTTCTTTCATTTAAATGTTTTACCTAGGTTCACGCGCTTGGCATTGTTCTTCCTGGAATCCTGGTATCACCACTCATCTCTCTACTCTTAATTAACTTGCCACATCAGGTTTTTCGTCTATATGGCAGGCTTAGCACATGTACAAGATGGAGCACTGGGAGGGGCCTAAGTGGATGTAGAAAGTGAGGAGACAATGTGTTGAATGTTATTGGTCTTGATTACCGTGTAATGAGAGAAGCATTTTTTTCTACTTTAAAGTGCATTGGAAAGATAGAATTACACTTTTTGTGAATAAATTTTGGATGTCAAACATATACTTATTCATGGACGAAGAAAGTATGATACTATGCCCTATAAAGATAGTATCATACACTAGTATTATAGTGATCTAAAACGTCCTGGACAGAGGAAGCATGATGTTTCCCGTGCAAATAGCCTTACGTTAACTACGCCCTCCATCTCATGATATAAAAGCGTTTTTGACACACGAAGGGAGTAACACAATTAGATTGTTATAATCAGAATGCTGAAAACATGTACTATTAGTATTAGATGGTCGAGAGTTTCGACAGATTGCTCAAAACTAAGGCCTTCTTGGGTTTGGAGGAATTTTATAGGGATTTTATAGGATAGGATTTATGTAGGAAAAATTTCTTTACTGTCCTTTGGTTTGTAGGAATAGAATCCTATTTCTATGAAGGAATTCTTCTTATCCACCACATTTCATAGAAAAATAAACATTAGCCTAGACTCAATGAAAAAAATCCTATGATGTGAATCAAGGAACATCTCCTTTCCTATTCCTACGCATAGGATTTGAGAAACATGTCATCTCATTTTTATGACTTTTCTATTCCTATGATTTCCTACTATATGAACCAAAGTAGGCCTAACCAATTTATTTGGTCGAACAGAATCAGCATTATACACACCTGGACGACGGAGCCCAAGTGACATAATAATAGTCTCAACTCAAAGAAGCAGACGGATGCGGATCCCATCTCATCTCAGTACCCACCCAGTGTCCGTTGATGCGGAAACTTCACCCAGAGCACCCATCCAATGACGATCGAGGGGCAGCATCCGTATGACGTCGCCACGAACACGCGCAGGTCGCTCTCTCCCTCCCTCCTTCACCCCTCCAGATCCGTAAACCAGTGGGCAGTGCAGTGCAGTAGTAGATCGAGATCCAAATCCGACTTACCCCATCTGTTTGACCGCCACCAGTTTACACACAGGACAAGGACGGATCAAGGGCCGCGCTGTACTGTACACGCAGCAGCGTAAATCACACAGCTAACCATCTTTTATCCTAGACCCAACCGGCTAACCCCATCCCGTCGCATAGACAAACGTTATCTCCCCCGACGAATCAGACGGGGCTGACATTCTCCGAATTTTCTGTTGTTGGCCATGGCGCCGTTGCCCCCCATGTGCAGCGCAGGTGCGGCCCAGCCCATCTTTTTCTGTTTTTTCTCGGAAGAGAAGATGCCCGGGCCGCCGCTTTAACTCCGGCCACCGCTTCTCCTCGTGACACGGTGGCCTGGATAGGGTTACGAGGTTGTCCCCGACAGGTGGGCCTCACCACTGGGGTCCCGCGCGTCAGTGGCGGGCGAGGCGTCCGCGTGAGGGATGGCGAGGGGGAGATCTATCTCAATCAATGAGTGCCACGAGTCACATGAAGCCTCGAGTATCCCATTTATTCGACTCCGTCGATCTCGCGTCTTTCTTTCATGGTTGATTAATAATTAATGCATTTATTGCCGCTCATGTTGTTTTCGCTGATCCAATCACGCCGCTAGATCCTGCACGTCGTCGTATTAAAAAATGAAGCCCGATTTCCACAGGAGAAATACGACGAGCGTTTCGCGCTATAAAGAAAGAAGTAAAGGACGACGCTGAATGCACATATACTCGAACTGTCTAATTGTGATAAATTTTTAACTTTTGATCTACAAAGAACGCCAAAAGTAAAAACTACGTCCATGTAACGACAATTACAAACACTAGACGGACCGAAGGCACGCCGCCATTATCGCCCCTCCCTTATTGGAGTCGGGCAAATCATATTGTACTAGACAGTCACGAGTCCTTGTGTTAAGTCTTCACAGGACCAACGTCGTCGATGAAGAGAAGCATAGATCTGAAGGATCCAAATTTTCAAATTGTGATAGTTGGAGGAATATTGAAAGAGAATCCGAACCTTGACTTTATGAACTCCATTTCGGATGCAGGTACTATGTAGAAGTAAATATTCTTACTACCAAACTTTTCGTAACAAGGCCAAAGCATAGGTCATGTATGGCCGAAATTTCACGAATGTTTTTTACATTTCCAAGTTCCAAGTAACATTGATGGCCTCTTTGATTTAAAGTTTTTCATATTATTTTTGAAGGATTAGATTCCTTAGAAACTTGATTTCTAGGATCGAGTCATGTATTTCATAGGAAATTTATCGTCCACTCAAACAATTTGGAAAGAACTAGTTGTTTTTCTATTATGAAATTAAGCAAACTGAAATCATGTACACATCAAAAGACATGACAGTACAAATCCTATATTTTCTGTATTCCTCTGTTTCCGGGAACCCGTGAATCATTGAGTTTTTCTTTCCCATTGATTCAAAGGAACAAATCTCTTCCTGTGAGGTTCCCTCTCCTCTTAAGTCACTCGAGCTAGGAAAATGGAAACCATGGCGAATTTGAATTTAGTTGTTCCACCAAACCAGCCTCACAACTAGAAGCCTATAGAAGAATTCGGCGAGAGCCGTCCATCCGTTCCTTCTTACCTCCTATAGGATAAGGTGTGCAGTATTTATATTACAAGGCTCGTTTGACCCAATTCGGATCGGTTAACCACGCCGGTAAACATTTGGCTCGGGGCGGCCTTGAAGTCTCCTAACCCATATCTTGAATCACCTCCTCTTCTTATGTTCCCGCCTTGTCCATAGGGAGCAAAGGATCTGGGTCGCTGACCCCCCCCCCCCCCCGGCCCCCATCTTGAGAAACGGATTTTCCTCAAGCCGGTGCACGCAGAAATCGCTGCTTCAGCGAGTCATGATCTTCCCGAGTAGTAGCTTCTGGCTCACCTTGGCTCCACTCCACTTGGGGAATAGTGTGATTCCCTACTGACGAATCTGACGCTGCAACACATGCAACGGGAACTTAAGATAAGCAATTGAAGATGCCAAGGAAGATTACACCTGAACCATAGGAGCAACGACCTTCTTGAGTTGAGAAACGTGAAAGACCGGATGAATGCGACTATCACTTGGAAGAGCAAGTCGATAAGCAACACTGCCTACTTGAAATGATTTGATAAGGCCCATAGTACTTAAAATCAAGCTTATTATTTGCTCAATGAGAAACACTAGACTGAGCATAAGGTTGAAGCTTGAGGAAAACTTGATCACTGATGACCCACAAATACAGGAGATCAACAGTAGTCCTTTCGATAAGTAAGAGTGTCGAACCCAACGAGGAGCAGAAGGAATTGATAGGCCGTTTTCAGCAAGGTATTCTCTGCAAAATGCTACAAGATAGTTTGATAGTAAGATAATTGGTAACAAGACCACCGATCTTGAGGTAGATCAACGTTGTACTTGATACATCTCCATTAATATAAACAAGAGCAGGACGTAGGGTTTTACCTCCATGAAGAGGGCCCAAACCTGGGTAAAACATTGTCTCTCTGTTCTTGTTACCATTTGTCCGAGATCCAAAGCTCGGGACCCCCTACCCCCGAGGTCTGTCGGTTTTGGCACCGACAGTAAGGGACACCAGCACAACATCGTGTGGCTGAGGGGAGTGTTATGTGCGGAGGAAGCTTCGTCGGAAAGGTAACGGGCGTCAGCACAACATCGTGGGAGCGTTAGGCGCCAAGGAAGCTTCGTTGGGAAAGTAACTGACGCCAGCACAACAACGTCTGGCCGAGGGGAGCGTTAAGCGCCAAGGAAGCTTCCTCAGGAAAGTAACTGACGCCAGCACAACAACGTCTGGCTGAGGGGAGCGTTAGGCGCCAAGGAAGCTTCGTCAGGAAGGTAACCGACGCCAACACAACACCATCTGGCTGAGGGGAGCGTTAGGCGTCCAGGAAGCTTCGTTGGGAAGGTAACGGACGCCAGCACAACATCGTGTGGCCGAGGGGAGCGTTAGGCGCCAAGGAAGCTTCGTCGGGAAAGTAACCGACGCCAGCACAACAACGTCTGCCCGGGGGGAGCGTTAGGCGTTGAGGAAGCTTTGTCGGGAAGGTAACCGACGCCAGCACAACATCTTTTGGCCGAGTGGAGCGATATACACCGAGGAAGCTTCGGCCTGAAGGGGAAGAAAGTTCGCGAAAGAAGAGCGCTGGTGGGATACACATAGTCATTTGGTTCGTGCACGAGGCGATCGACGTGAGCGCCACATCGCCCAACGGAGGAGGAACCATTCTTAAATTGTGTTTTCCATCCTTAGTGCGAGGAGCTAAAACCATTTTTAGGCTGTGGCGAAAAAGTTTGAGCTTATGTTCTTTTTGTACGCTCCACACGAAAGTAAAGATTAAGACGAAACTTGAAATGTTCACATAACAAGGAGTCATTATGCCTTGCCTAGTTTTGATAGGGTGCATCGCCGGACTATGGTTTTGGCTAGGCTCTGAACCGGACAAGGTCATGGAACTTCTGGAAACGAAAAAAAAAGGTCATGGAACTTTTGGAACGAAGCTGTAACATTTAAACTCTGAGTAATGGAAGAATTTATTGAAAAAAGAAAGGAATTGCCGGTGGTGCACCCGGGCACGGTCGTCGGCCGAGGCACGGCGCACACATGCCACCGGTTCCGCCGTGGTACGACCACGGAGTACGTACAATGTGCGCCGCACGGTTTCTCTCTCCCCTTCCTTCCGCCACAAGCCTCCCTCCGGGCAGCCTAACCTGCAACTGCCCTGAATTAATCAGTACTCGCCACTGATCCGTGGCGGTCGCCCGAATAGCCCAATTAGTCATAGGATAATCATCGTCTTCTCAGTCCTCGGCCTCCGCGCCCCCTTGAGCGGTCACGTTGGAGGGCGAGAGGAGGAGGAGGGGCAGCAGCAATAAAGGCGCAAGCTTTGTTTTCTCGGGGACGGACGGGGGCCCTTCCTTCCCTTTGGGCGTCGAGAGAAGCACGAGGGAGCGGTGACTGTGAGAGAGAGAGGGATAAACTGTTCCCACCACCACCACCACCACCACTGCGCCCACTCTCCAGTCTCCAGTTCCTTCCTTCCTCCGTCCCTCTCCACCCGCTCCCCACTTCGCCTCCCTCCGGTCCCTTTCTTTCTCCGCCTTTCTCCCCCTTTCGCCGTCCCGTAGAGCGGCGGCGCCGGCCGGCCTCGGATCCGCCCCGCCGCGGGGGATGATGGACTTCGACGGCGGCATTGGCGATCAGAGGTGCGTCTCCGTCCACCTCCTCCTCCGTCCGGCTTCTTGATCCTCGCCAACCACCGTACGGCGCGACGGCGCGGTCGGAGAAAAAGCGGGGTGCTTTTTTTGTTGTTGGTTGCCGCGGAGTCGCGATTTGTTTCTTCTTCGGGCTCTAATCCTGTCCTCGTCGGCTGATTGAGCCGCCCTAATTTCGCTTTCTCGGTACGGCGGTTACTTCTTGGTTGGGTGCGGCGCTGGCGCGCTGCTAGTACCGCCCTTTTCCGTCCTCATCATCCTCTTGATCTTTTCGTCCTCGTATGATGTTTGGGAAAAGACTTCCAATTCTGGGAGAGAAATAAAGGATCATGCCTTCTTTTGACGGAGGCTTTTAATTTCCTCTTTTGTGCCGTACTGCGGTTGGTTGCGGTTAGGGATGGCCGTGTGTGTGTTGGTGTTGGTCTTGTCTTTTGCTGTTAAACCCTAGCTAGCTGCTGTTCATGGCCTCCTTCCATTTCTCCTGCCTCTGTTTCGCCCATGCCAGGCTGTTTCTTGATGTGAATGCCCGAACTTTCCTAATCCTCAAAGGTTTCCTTTTTTTTTACTGCGAGTTACCATTGCGCTGTTAGATTTTGTTTTTCTGCAAATTGTTTGCGCTTGATACAGCGGGCAGCGGTCTTAGGTTCCTGAACATTATGGTATCTCGGAAGAAAAGGAAAACATTGAAATGTGCCAGACTGCCAGTACACTAGTTGAGTTTTTCACCATTTATTCAGATAAACTTGGGGAATTTTACATTTTCCTGAGGGAAAACATTGAAATGTTCAAGTTGCAGTTGTTGTTCTGTAGTAAGCCTGTTCGAAGATGTGTACTCTGCATTTTACTCGTTATTTTTTGTAAAAATTTCAGCAATTGTTGAAACCTGAATGCTCATCTCTAACAATGCTCTTGGATGTGGAACTTTGTGCAGTGAGATGTGGGACTGGCAGAGTCAAGAGTTTGATTTGCAGAAGGATCTGTTACCAGGTTTGCAGCACGCTTTTTCACCATTCCTACTGTCCTAAAACTGCATCCGGTTAACTGATGAGAATTTTTCTTCTGATTTCGCAGTTCCATCTACCTCCCTGTGGGCTGAAGCAAACCACAACGAGGTTGATTCTTGGAGCCTGTTCGATGAGCAAACCCCAATTAAAGAATGTACAGACATAGATTTACCCTTCTGTGATATAGGAGGTAAAAAAATGCTCTTTCATTTACATACCATTGTTACCTCTGACCACTACCATACTGTACTAACATATCGTGGTTACCTCTGGCCACTAACATACTGTACTATCAGTGAAGGATGTCTAAGCATCTAGTGTGAAGTCACTAGTATGTTTTACTACCTGTATGTGAATTGAGCCGCTGTTTTGTTTGAAATGTTCATTGTTTATATCCGTGCCATGCGTAGTTGATTTATAACTTCCTTTTTCATGATAAAGTATCTGGAAACACGTCTTTGGTTGCATTTTTGTATGCAAGCAGAGCAGTAGATATAATATAGTCATATGGTAGTTAGCAGTTGTGGAAACTTGTTTTGTGCAGTACCCCTCAAATAAGTTTGATTTGAACCACCACTTAGAACTGTCTAGAATGCAACTGAACTAAGTATGATTTAACCTTTAACCAGAAGTCATAACAATGGATTTTACATGTAATTCCTGACCCCTTTCGCCAAAAAAAAGGAGGTGAAAGGAAATTGGCATCCTATCTAATATCACAATTTTATTGTATGCTGAGAATGCACTTCAAGTTTAGTGACCTTATGCAAGTACAATGCAGATATTATTATCAAGGACTTTGATGAAGGAAAGGAAACCTTGCAAGCTAAACGAAGACGTATGCTGCAGTTCTGTCCAGACAATGCTGAGGTACTTGCAATGGAGTTACCTATGGACTAATACCTTTTTATGTCAACAATCTGTGTCCATTTGATGTTTACATTCATTACAATGGTGATTTAACTCCATCAATATGTACTGGTTTGTATGTAGATGGACTGTTCTCTGACAGATGGGCTCTTGGAAAATCTGCAAGTGGATTTGGATTTCTCTAGTAGGTCTTTCATCATCTCTGGGAAGTACTACACTGAGTTGATTCTTGTCCATTTATCCTAATCCTAGAGCTGATTGCAGGTGACGAGCATTTGTTACAGTGTGATGGGACACAGGAACTACCTGAACAATGGCTGGTTGATTGCTCACAAGATAGTGAGAATCGTTCGCCCCCGGAAGAAGTGTATGTTTTTTTTTACTGAGGTCCACCTTGTGCTTGGCTTAACAGTATTTCTGTTAACTGCCATCTTTTAAGTATTTATGTTTCTCATGGTTTCTGATCCTTCTCGACAGGAAAAGTCCTAGTGCTGCTGTGGAAGTAAATATCTCTGGTTAGTAAAATGGTCCCAGTATACAAATCATCACTTGTTATCGCAATTGTAAAGCTACTGATGCTAGAACTCTTTGTTTCAGTTCTTCAGAATTCGTTGGTCGAGCTCGAGGAGCAGCCTATCATGAAAGTTGAGAAGAAACCTCAGCAAGCTAAACCTACACCTCTGAAAGGTTTGCCTACTCTACCACAGTTTGATCAAAGCACCATTAACCAACTATGTTTCACACAGTTTACTGATTGCATACTGCTGCACAATCTGTGCAAGTTCGTTGTCCGCTGCTCATACATCGTTCCCTGATTGATTCACAGCTGGAAGAAGCGTCATCAGAGCAAAGAAGCTGAAAGTGGCGTCGGTGGCCTACCCATTCGAGCTCATCAAGCCGTGCGGCTTCCATGGCGCCACCACCCTGAGGGACATAAACCAGAAGATCCTGGCGCCTCCCTCGTACAGGATCAAGCACAAGATCGACGAAGCGTCCGCGCCGTACCAGGAGGCCTCGGCCATCTCCGGGAAGCCGGTGGTCCACAAGACGAAGATCCACACCGAAGGGGGGAAGGGCAGCATCACCATCACAAGAACGAGAGGCTGACGAAGTTCGTTCATATTGCCGCCGTGCTAGCTTTAGCCGTCTAGATGATTTTTGTGGCCAAAGAAGTGTGTATGGCTGGGTTGGGTTGTTCTTTGCTGCTGCAACATTTGACCTGTGCTGGCTTTGTTAGGGTTGGTTGACTGGTAGAGCAGGCCTAGAAGTGTGTGTAGGCAGTGTGTTTGGGATGGTGCTGTTCTTTTCTTGTTCAAAGGTGGGAAAAGTTGATGTGATAATCAGGTTAATATGGACATATGTGTAGTTTGGTGAGATTAAGTTATATAATTTGCAGCACCTATATATGTACCCCAGCCTCACTGCTACTCCCTCCGTTCCAAATTACTCGTCGTGGTTTTAGTTCAAATTTAAACTAAAACCACGACGAGTAATTTGAAACGGAGGGAGTACATGTACTTATCCCTGTTGCATCCCATGCCTGAAACTCTGGAAGTCTGAACCCTGCTTGTACCACCATACCAGGCCCTACGTGGTGATGATGGTGTCCATGATCCAATCCAATGATCAGACGGACAGACAGCCGAATGATGAGATGAGCAGTGGCGTCCCTACTTTCCCCCCGTACTAAGATTAACTGACAGGATTCGCAGTAATTGGTACCGAGATCTTGTCTTGCCTGCTACGGAGATCGATCGATTCTATGATCCTCTTGCGGCACTGATGGAGGCAAATTTGACAATTTTGACCTATAATCGAAAGCAAATCACAGAATGAACTGGTTCCGAAACTATTTCACACCCTTAACCCTTTTGTGTAGCGCCCGCCATGCCGGCGCCACACCCTACGGTGCAGCGCCTAGCTCCGGGGCGTTGCACCACTGTCCACCGTGGCAGCCCACGGGCCTGCACCCAGCCGTGCAACGCCTCCGAGCTAGGCGCTGCACCTGTAATGTGCAGCGCCTAGCCGCTAGGCGTTGCACGTGTAATGTGCAGCGCCTAGCCGCTAGGCGCTGCACTGTGACTTATCCAGCCACTTGGCTGGGGCCCCCTCCCCCTCCCCCACCCCCCCACCATACACTCTCCCACTCTCTCCCCGAGCTTTGCCCCCTCTCCCACTCTCCCCCCCTCTCAAATCTTCTTTCAAATCTTGCAAATTTGAAGAATTTGTCTGTGGATTTCGAAGTCAAACCCTCCCTCAAGGTAATAATCTCCGATCCCCTTGTTTTGATCGAAGTAAAGTTCTCCCATTGCTCATTTGTTGGTAGTTTGGGGAAACCCTAGTTTAGTTTGGATCTAGAGATTTGCATGGAGATGTGAGATGTTTGTTTGCCAATTTATATGATTAGGTTTTGTTAGTATGCTAGGATTATTCTTATGGGTGTTCTTATGTTGGTGCTAGGTTTAGGTTTAGGGCTAGGGTTATGGTTAGGGTTAGGTTTAGGGTTAGGGTTATGGTTAGGGTTAGGGTTGTTGTTTTATATATATATTAGGGTTTGTATTCGGTGTTAATCCATGGATTAGTACTTATGGAAGCAATGTTACCTTGTGTTCATTGCTTATAGGGATGGGAAGAACATGTGTGTTTGTTCATCATGGGGACAAAGACGCCTTTTTGAAAGGCAATAAAGAACCGGACCCGGATGAGCTTGACATTGTGTTTGATAGTAGTCCTAGCTATGCGGAGCTCTTGCAACAAGTTAGGAAAGATTTGAATTGGATGGACCCTAGTGATATCATTGAGTTGGAGGGAAGGCATAATGTTGGTTTTGGAATGCACATCCGTTGGAAGACAATGCGTGTAAACTCGGAGCAACGTTGGGTTGCATACAAGGAGACGGTGGCCGAATCACTAGACAAGGCTCTTGAGTTATTTGCAACGAAGAAGGTTGAGTCAAGTTTGCAATTGGACTTGAACCGGAACCCCTCCCCTTTGGTTGCTCGTAGCCCCCCACCCTTGAAGCAAGATGAAATTGTAGAACCTTTTTTGACCCAAGAAGTGAGGCCAACATTGAGCCCGTGTAGAAACAACCAAGATGAATCTTTGCAAGAGGACAACGATGAGTATGCAGATGATGACAATGAAGTTGATCTCCATGACAACAATGTGGGTGATCTCGACAAATATCATTTGCAAGAGACAATGGACCATTCCATCCCTTTTTCCCGTGCATATGCATCGGACTCGGATCACCGAGTTGCCTTTCCTGACTAATGCGTTGTACTGGTGCTGGGCTACCTCATCAAAAACGGTGGGTTCCTCCAGAATCTCCTCAGCATACGCCGGCTGGCATACCTCCACGCGGGTACTTGCAAGAAACCATGTGAGATAGTTGTTGAACGCATCCGGGCAGTGCTCACGAAGCTGGGCTCGTTTTCCAGCCCTTGCTTGCTCCACACTAAGAGCGAACTGCACGACATACTTCCTGTGATGGCTGGCCCAATCCTTGATCTTCCGCTGCTTTTTCCTATCCAACCTGCAAGTTAGAAACAAGATATTAACATCATCGAAACCGTCGAGAAGCTGCTAAGTGCTCAAGGTTAATTATATCTTACGCGTGTAGCAACTTGTCCGTGTCCTCCCACTCCGGCGGGTGTGACTGGAACAAACCAAACTGGCGGAACACCCGATGTGGCAGGTGAAGCTCAACCGCCCAGTTGCATATCAGTGGGCACCGCATATGCCAGAGATCCCTATCCCTAATGCACATCGGATTAAGCCTGAACTCTATAGGGTTACCAAAACTCTCTCCTTTTCCATACGGCTCCCATTCCACCTGCAAAATGGGATTGAATGCAAAATTGATATCGAGTGAAGATACAAGCATGATAATCACTTATGCAAGGTCGGTTCACCTGCTCAGGCGTGATCGCGTCCAGCTCGCTCTTGTACAACTTGTACATTATAGAGGGATCATCCGTCGTCTCATTTAACACATCCCACTTGTAAGCCCAAGTGGGGAGCCGTAGTGGGTCGTCTTTATCGTCCCAATCCCCGTACTTCACGGTCTTAGGTCGTCCAACCGGCAAACGCTCCCAGCTCCATATGGAAAGTGCGAGCAGACAACCACCAATACCTCCAGTGTGCCTACAACTGGCATCGTCCAACTGCACATAAAAAAGAACATGGTCAAATTTGCCGCAAGAGCGCATTGATAATGTATCAATGAAGTGAAAAGGAAACAACTTCATACCTGTCGATACAAGTAAGCTAGTGTCGCCGAACCCAACTCCATTTGCTATCGAAGACGGTCAACGCCTTCAGCCACATCCATGGAGCATTCTTGCCGGTGCCATCAGCAAACATTGTCCTCGATACCACGTACCACATGTAGACACGAGCATAAGTCTTCACCATGTCCTCATTAGCATCATCGGGGCAATGAGCGAAGTGCGATGATATCCACGTGAAAGTAGCGCCCGCTGCGACTCTTTCCTTCTTCTTATCTTCCCTTTCTGGCTCCCGAGGCTCCGAAGGAACCATACCGATAAGGGCTTGCATCTGCGCGCGCCACCCTTCAAAATCGGTGTTCATACATAAAAGATTGCCATCGATAGGAAGACCGGTGATCATAGCGATATCCTGCAGCGTCACGGTCATCTCCCCGGTCCGAAGATGGAAAGTGTGTGTCTCCGGCCTCCAATGATCAATAAGCGCGGTGAGTGCTGCAGCATTGTTGGGTGGCGTCGACCGGCGGACCAACTCAATAAAAGGGAGAAGTCCTGCCTCCCTAACATAAGGTGTGTACCGCTCATCATAGCTCATCCCTCCAAGGCTGATCCCGTGAGACCGAAGCTTCAGAGGTGCAAGCTCCTACAAACAAACAAATCATAACATTACATATGGGGCATTTGTGTTTGAACAAACATACGAAATTCATAACACCGGCCACTTTCAGTATTACCCGCTGTTGCACCGCCATAGCGTACGACCGGTGTTGATGGTCCCAGTGATCATCGAGAAGCCAAACCATCCTAACAATTTCAACAAAGCTTTCTTGTCAACACGATTATCTTTTCAATTCAAAAAAACTAAAGTAGGCCTACTACATGCAAGATCCAAAGCATATGGTGCTTCCCCCTACTTGGGCCTACTTCATACAAATAACATGTCAATCTATGTATCCAAACTATAACATGTCAATCTACTTCTCCATACAAATAACATGTCAATCTACTTCTCCATACAAAAAACATGTCAATCTATGTATCCAAACTATATAAATAACATGTCAACCTATCTATCCAAACCACATTCTAATCTAACAAAGGTTCCCCAAATCTAATATACGCAAGATTCAAACAAAAGTTGCCCAAATCTAATACATGCAAGATTCAAACAAGGGTTCCCCAAATCTTCAAAACATAATATTTTCTATGGATAGAAAGAAGGGGATCGGAGGAGAGTACCTTCTACGATGAATTGGTGAACAAATGCACGGACCAAATCGTCGGATCGGAAGGATTTGGGAGAGGGGATTGAGAGGGGGAGTGCAGATGGCCGCCGCCCTTTTTTCTGTAACTGCCAATGGGGAGGGTGGGGGAGGAGAGGGCTGGCGCGTTTGCATATAAGTCACAGTGCAGCGCCTAGCGGCTAGGCGCTGCACATTACACGTGCAACGCCTAGCGGCTAGGCGCTGCACATTACAGGTGCAGCGCCTAGCTCGGAGGCGTTGCACGGCTGGGTGCGGGCCCGTGGGCTGCCACGGTGGACAGTGGTGCAACGCCCCGGAGCTAGGCGCTGCACCGTAGGGTGTGGCGCCGGCGTGGCGGGCGCTACACAAAAGGGTTAGGGGTGTGAAATAGTTTCGGAACCAGTTCATTCTGTGATTTGCTTTCGATTATAGGTCAAAAATGTCAAATTTACCACTGATGGAGCTCTTCACCATCATCAGCAGCAGCAGTATGTGGTACCCTAGCGGTAGCACGGAGGAGGCTGATGAGCATGTGCAGCCTCGTACGGTCCGAAGTCCAGAAGAGAAGTTGATGCTGCCCTAGTGGTGATGATGGTGGTGTCCTTGGCTCATCCACCGATCCACGGGCCCTGGATCGGAGGAGGATTAAATCCCGCGGCCTCTGTCCTGTGATGGCCATTTACTCTGATCCGTGCGTGAGTACGATGCATGGGTGGGTGGATGTGGATCTATGCTCTGCTCAGGTCCTATTTGGGCCATACACAGGGATCGATCTCATTCTCACCTCATCGCATGGAAATCATGTAGGAGTACGTACGATCTCTCACAAGCTCTCGACAATTCAACTCCTGCACGGGCGCGGCAGGGCGGGGACAGCAGCCGACCAGCGCGGTGACCACCCGGTTCCGTGAGCTTCCAACGGACGGACATGCGCTGCATCATCGATCGGCGGTGGACGCATCGCGATCTTGGTCGAGTGCGTACGCGCTACGCACCGAGCAGCAGCACGTCCATGTTGGCGCTTGTGCGGGAACTCGATCGAGGCCGGACGTACAGCAAAATCCGTAAACCCCACCCACAGCGGAACATAAGAGCATCTGCAGCTGGATATGTCCAATATGACCCTCAAATACGAGTTGCATCTGGACATCTCATACTAGATTCTTAAATTCATACAAAGACATGCAAACGAAATAAACCTACGTACTACGTTGATCACCTAGCTACTCCTCGTCGGAGATGCCAACGATCTCCGTGCCCAGCTCCGGCAGCATGGACGGCAGCTGTAGCTCCGGCTCTTTCGGCGCCTCCAGCTGCTCCGCTCCGGCCTCCTCCTCCTCTATCTCTGTGTCGAGTTCGGCAAAGAGCGCGTCGGACGCCGCCTGCTCCTGCCGGAGGAACGCCCGGTTGGCCTCCACATAGGTCTCATCTTGGATGGACTCCAAGATGGCCTGCTGCTCTGCCATCTCCTCCAATTGGGCGGCGGCGGCGAACTCCGCCTCCGCCTGCTCCATGTTGAAGCCAGGCAGCTCTTGCTCCGGCAGTTTCGGCTTCGGCTGCTCCGCCTCCTCCACCTCCATCGGAGCCAGCTCCTCTCTCTCCTCTTCCTCTTCCTCCAGCTCCGGCGAGTCCGGAGGCAACCCGGCAGCGATGCGGGCGGCGCGCGGCTTGTATCGCCCGGATCTCCTGCTGGATCTCGTACCGACACTCCGGCATGAGCATTGCGTAGTAGGTGATCTTCCTCCGGACGATGGCGGAGCGCCGGAGCATGGGCAGAGCGACGGAGGGGGAGAGGGAGGAGGTGGATGGACTCGTACTGGCGGCGCGAAGAGGGGGGAGGTGGATGGGCTAGAGTTGCGGGACGCCGGCTGGGTTAAATAAGCGGATTTGGTCTTGGGCGGCGAGCCAGAGCGGCGCCACGCGGCATTCACACCGCGGCGACGGAGGAGGCATCCGTCGAACCGCTGGGTTTTCGGGCGAGTCCGCGTGGGACCCCTTCGTCAGTCCTACGTGGCGGATGCGACCGGGCACCCCCATATCCACCCCATATTTGGGCTGGATATGAAGGGTGTCGGTCAGTCCAGACGTTTGAGGCCTGTTTAAGGAGCCCGTCTGGGTCAAAAAATCATGACCCCGCGGCCTGCCCGAGTGTATGAGGCGGGTTTGAGACGCCCGGATGTAGATGCTCTAAGCACCTGTTTTTGTTGCCGTTTCCGCATTGTATTCGCCCTGTGTTTGTTTTCGATAGTAATCTATTTTCCGCATTTCTGTATTCATTTTTGCTTTTGTAAAAAAAAATTGATAGCGTCTAGTTCCGCTCGTTTCCGCTCTGGTTTCATCCCTAGGTACACTAAAAGATACCCCGCGCGTTGCGGCGGGAATTTGTAAAAAGCGGCTATAATGCGCATGGAAAATCTTAAGCGGAAGCAATCTCTAAAACATAATATAATTATAGAGAATATTCAGGTTCAGGATCACAAACATTAGAACCTCAAAATGCATGTCTTATTATTTTCTACTGACCACCGGTGAAGTATATACAGAACATAATATAATTTTCCAAGCGAGTAACTACCAACTACCTAAGCATAAGATGCTACACCAACCACAAGGATGTAAGGTACTATCATAGTGATACTCCACGGGTATAATAATGCAAGATTGTTATGTAACTCAGCGCTCTCCCTTTAAGCCCCGCATTAAAACCATTAAGGTACGTGTGAAGGCCGGTCAACCAGCTATGCCACATGGCGCAAGCTGGTTGGCCGTGGTGAGAAAGTTTTTACAAACCATTAAGCTACGCGTGAAGGACGGCCAACCAGCTATGCCACGTGGCGCAAGCTAGTTGGCCGCGGTGAGAAAGCTTTTGCAAACCATTAAGCTACACATGAAGGGCAGCCAACCAGCTATGCCACGTGGCGCAAGCTGGTTGGCCACGTAAGAAATCTTTTGCAATTTTTTTTAGATGAAGGCATGGATCATTTTTTAAATGTATTTTTTTAGATGAAGATGAGGACCTCTGGTATTTTTTTAAATGGTTGATTATGCAAAGTGGCACTCGCTGGTAGGTTGTTGTGGTATTTTTTTTTCTTTTTTCTTGTTTACCTTTTTTTAGATGAAGGTGAGGATATTTTTTTTGACATGTTTTTTAGAAGGAGGCGAGGACTCGAGGACTCTATGTATTTTCTTTAAATGAAAACGTGGACACAGCTTTCTCTTAAGCGACGCCACATGATGGCGCCTCAATCACTAGTAAACTTGAAGAAGATGTAACCTCTGCAATAAGATGTTACTGGTCATTATGAGAACTAATGTGGTGATTTAAGACGGCTATGAAGAGAGGCAAAAGTATTTACATTAATCCTGTCACAATACCTAAGGCATATAAAATGCTCGGACAGATTTTGCCATTGAACTAATGGTGTCACTTAAAATTAAGATTACAGTTTTGTCGAAAAATATCAAACATATATAATCTGGATTACACATCTGTAGGTGCACAAATGACTGAAGGTGCTCCAGTGTAGAAACGGCTGGCAAGCAGCATACTATGGCAGAAAAAAATCAATCCAATATTAGTGTATAACATTAACAACCAATCATCATACAAAAAGAGTTAGTGCATAGTTACCTCGTTGCAAAAAAAGGTATAGATACCAATCCAGCATTGCTAGCTGCAAGTCACTTAGGAAGATATAAAGATAATCCCCCCCTTTTTTTTAGAATCACCGGGGGAGGAGTCCCTCCACCTGAATATATTGCTCAAAGTGGCCATAATGCTAGAAGAGTGATCCAGTTTATAAGGAAAACCGGATCGAAAACCTTAACAAATTGACCCCGTTTATGAGGAAAACCAAGCCAAAAACCAGACAAGTAACAAGTGTTATAAGGAAAGGAGAGGAACATGACGCCCAACATAAGGCAAGACCTAGCTAGCATACTAACAGGACCAGGTAGATGAGGGGTGCGTCGAGGGATCACAATACCAAGACTCTATAAACAGCCTAACGCACCGCACCGGCGTGCGTATCAAACCCCACGGCACAACAGAGGAGCATCCACAATCAACGAGTGCCAAAGCTTAACACGAACCTTGTGCCAAAACTAACACGAACCTTGACTGAGCGCTCTGTCACGGAAGTTCAAGACGATTAGCAAGTCGGGGAGGCGTCATTGCGTCATCATTGAGCAAAGGTGAACCAAGACGAGACCAAGAGCCCGAGGCTCGCCTCAACAGAACAGGGTCATGAGCATGCATAGTAGCAGGCCGGAGACCACACGTAGGACAGTCGAAGAGAAACACCTGAAGAAGAACACACCACCCTCAGTCCTGAGCAGGCCGCACCACCACCACCAAACGCACCACACATCACCACACACAGCAACAGAAGCCGTTGTTTGGGTCTCCAAGACGACGCCTCCAAGGAGGTAGTGTTGTCGAGCACACAACACCGTCATCCGATCCGGCAAGCCCGATCTTGGGTTTTCACTCGGAGACCACAAACAAAGAACTGTAGGTGATGTAGCTCCACGATGGCACCTCCTACGAGAAAAACGACGTCCGTAGACGCTGCTGCCGCCGGCATCAACAGAGCCGATGCAGGGTTCTCACCCGGAGTTTGAGCACATCCCTACAGCAAGACGGCAGCCGACCACCACTGCCGTCGAACCCTCCAACGATGAAGAAGCACGACGAACCGCCTCAGCCAGCCGCACCTCGCGGAGACCACCGACGTCCAAACTCAGCACTCGACGCCAGATCCACCAATGGCCGGCCGGACGCAGAGCCACCGGACGCAACGTGAGCCACCGTGCCCCACCAAGCACCATGCAGGCAAGGAGCAGAGGGGCGCTGCCCGAGGCCAAGAACCACCATGGTTCCGGGCTACAGTCATACATCAGGCACGCCGACGCGCCCCACGCGCGCCACCGCACGCCTGCGGGAGGCCAGATCCAAAGCGCCCGCAATGCAGACTGAAGGCGGGGGGATCGAACCTTGCTGTTGCAGCACCTCCACCGCCCACCACCCCTCCTCCACGCAGCCACCCCCACCTACAGCACACAGCCTAGCTTCCAGCAGCGAGCCGCCACCACCCTCCTCTGCCCCAAGCCGGACGACCATGGGCCGATCCAATCGGATTCAGCCAGTCCAGCGAAACACATCACCACCAAGCCTCAAGATCCACCCCCAACGCGAACCGCGGCTGGCCCAGAACCATCAGGAGGCGAGGCCATGGGCAGGACGCCGCCGCGCGACCCAAGGTGGACCACCGGAGCACGGAGGCCGGCACCGCGGCCCCGAGGCCGAGCAGAGCTCCGGGCGCCCTCACCTCGCGCAGGGCGACCCAGATCCGCGCTCAGCGCCGACCACCGAGCGGCATCCGTCGCGTGGCGCTGCTACCGACGCCCACCGTCCGCCTGAGCAGAGGCCGCCGCCTCGGATCCGCGAGAACGCCAGCCGTGAGAGCCCCGCCGCCACCATCCCTGGAGTACGCGCGGCTTAGCCCGCGTCCCCTCCGGCGGCGGCGAAGCAGGGGATGGGGTGGGGGGAGGTCCGCCGGCGGCGCGGGTAGGCGACTCGGGGGAGCCTAGGGACAAATTGTCAATCCTTCGCTAGCAGATCTCAAGCCTTCGCTAGCAGATAAGAGAACAAAAATAGAAGCGTCGGGTAATCTCCTTGAAAATCCATGGAAGCATTTCATGAACAAAAATAGAATGATGGCATGCATCCAATATACTCCCTCTGTAAACTAATATAAGAACGTTTAGATCACTATTTTAGTGATGTAAACACTTTTATATTAGTTTACGGAGGAAGTACTTGATTAAAAAATCACTATGTTTTCCATTGCATAAAAATACATGAGCACATGAGTAGAAGGTAAGAGAACCTGACACTCTTTCAGTGCAATACCAGTCCATAAACTATTGGGCATACCCGAGCACTGGCCGGGGCACTCGCGCTCGGCATCACCCACCCACGCGTAGGCGTACCCGGCGTCGGCGTTCGCGCCGAGAAGCGGTGGAGGCCGTGGCGAGCACTGCAGAAGCGCTCGACGACCATGTACTGGTCCGGAATCACCACCAGGATGGCGCCTTTCTTGGGAGTGTACCGGACGTGAGTCGGAAGATCACGACCAGTGCCAGCTGATTTGCGAGTAGTAGTGCTCATCGGAGATCTGACCGGCCAGAAGGGTGCGGGTTGTCGCGTTCGAGTGGACGGTGCCACTCGACGTGGTGTTCGACTGCGGATGTGAACAAACCAGGGGCATACACATTCAAGTATTATGGCAGCAGTTTGCGGGACTCCAACGTCTATGGACCCATGGCCGGCGGCGGCACAGTATGAGAGGGGGGTAGAGATATATATATGGGAGAATCAGTTGGGATTTTTGTAGGGAACCCTTGGAGATTTATTCCTTCAGGAAGACGAAGGAACCTAGTCGTCGGAGTATTAAACTGTTCTCATTAGTCAAAGCAATTTCCTTATTCATGTCCTGTGTACATAGTTAGCAGTTTTCTATATTAATGGCTATATCTGTGAAACCAACGCATCCAAGTTTTGATTACTCCCTCCGTCTAGGTGTGTAAGTCACCTTACGAAAATCAGGTTTTCCCAAAACGTTTAGGCGCCGTTCATCAATTTTCCGTCTCGATTCCCTCCCGGTCTTGTTCGCCAGCGAGCTTTGCCTCCTATGCCTCATTATCTTCCAGCGAAAACTCATTTTCTCCTGTTTTTTTCTCAGGTAATGGCCAATGCATGCAGCACGTCTATGCGTTGATTAGGCAATAAATTAAAGCGGCTTTGCATGCTAGAAGTACGTGGGCCTGCGTGGGTAGCTAAAACATCATCCTCTTAATTGCTACGATTAAATGCTACGTTTAGAAGAAAGAAATCTGCAGTTTGATTGGAAGGAGAACCAGTCCAAATTTTCTTCTCTTCCAATCAGCTTGCACCTAGGTCGCGATGCACCTTCTAATGTGACTTACACACCTAGACGGAGGGAGTATCGTTTATTATGCATGGCAAGCAAGGGACGCATGGACGCTTGCGTTCAGTTTTTTGCTAATTATCTATTGCACTCATGCTCGCGATAGTTAAGGTGAAATAGACGAGGAAAATCAGGAGGAATTGCTGACATGGCTAGATGATGATGTGGACGGGCTGCATGTTGACAGAATAGGGAGAAGTAGGGAGCAACTTTTTAAGAATGGTAGATATATGTTGAGGCCTTGTGCAGGAACTCGATCGAGGCCCGACGTAGCGTGGCAATGTAGGAGTATATACCAACAAAATCCGTAAACCCCACAACGGAATGTAAGCGTACGTGACACCGATCGACCAGAGGGCACAGGCTGGCCGGCTGCCAAGGCGAGCTAGGAGGAAATCGCCAAAACTCGAAGGCCCCATCGACCCGATGATTCCGCCTCGATCACGGGCCAGACGACGACGACGACGACGAGACGACGGTGGCCACGGGCGCGTCGCGGTCGGTCGCTCCCGGGCCTGCGGAGAAGACTGTGCCAGACGCGTCCTCCCCTGCGCATCGTCGCCGTCGCCATCGCCACGGCCATGCCACCACCTACGGGCTACGGCGCGCGCCCCCGCCTCCTTCCTTGCCTTCCAGGTTCAGGTTCACCACGCAGTATACAGTGTATACTACCATCCGTCGTGGGAGTTGAGACGGTGCTATCATCGGACCATCGTCCCATCGTCTCGCCTGGTTTTCCTCCCGCTGTCTGCGTGCGGGCCACGCGCGTAGCCATACAGTGCTGGACAGACGGGCAATGCTGCGGATAGGTCAGTCAGACGTAGCTGCCTTAGTGGTTGCAGTAGCGGACGTGGACGTACGACGGGGAGGGGGTTCATTACCCAGCCGAATACACGGCTGGCTGCGTACGTACGCACGCACGCTCGCTACACTACAGCGGAGTAGAGATACAATCAATGGCTTCGGTTCCTGTCGCGGACCCCGGCCAACCAACCAACCAACGCGCGTCCTCTACGTACATACGTTCGCTACAGCATATTATACACATGCAGGCCAAAACCGGGTTGGGTTAGGTGCGCAGGGCTTCAGTTCAGCAATGTTCAGTCAGTGCCTACTGCAAATCAACAGCAATGTTCAGTGTCTACAGCATCATGCTAACAGTGTACAGAAAATAGATACTAGGCAGTACGCACGGCACTTCCAGGTGCGCGCTCATCAACCCAGAATGGCGATGCAGTTCCATCTTGGCAAATAAATAGGAGGCGAGGTTCATCTTGGCCGACGCGACCACAATTACTTCGAGGTGCATGTAGCACCAACTCTCATGCATGCCTGGGCGACAGTAAACAAAGTGAGCCCGCTCCTGTTGCCGTGGTACGTACCAGGTTCCGTTGCTTGCACGCATCGCGTACGTCCGTGCCGTGCGCGCACTGTTCCAGTACTTCTGTTTCTTCAAAGTTTGAAAACCCACTGTTCAAGCGGCAGGCGCTGCTATATTTTCTCTACTACAACGTACCGTCACATTCACCAGCAATCTGCAAGTACGTACCCATTTTCGAAATAGTTTTCCTGACCTCCAGCTATCCCGTCGTCAAAATTTAGATCACAAGTGGGCAGACTTGCAAGTACAGGATTTCGAAATAGTTTTCTTGACCTCCAGCGATTCCGTTGTCAAATTTTAGTACATCAAGTGGGCAAATTACTCCACTGCCCAATAGCATGGTGGAAGCCAGGCGCCCGTAGTAAGTCAGACTTAGCGTGGCACCCAGCGTAATTTAGCTCCCATCCGCGCGCCTTTGCGGTAATTGCGTTCCAGGGTTTAAAAACCCCGCGAGACCCGCTCCAGTCCACGGCGTCTCCCGTCCTCCCCACTCGCGCGCAACCGCAGCCCGCCTCTCTGTCCTCTCAACCACCGCAGTCACCACCCCCCGACGCGAACGAGACGCCGTGCCGCCGATCGAGGCCTGCCGATGGACCGGCGGCCGGAGCTGCGGCGCGCCATGACGCTCAAGGAGCAGCTCTCCACGCCCGCCGAACCGGCCATCCGCGACTTCCTCAGGATCCCGGACGACGACGACGACGAGGAAAGGCCGTGCACGCTCATGGACGCCATCGACCGGGACGTTCGAGGCGAGGGCGGGGCCGGCGGTGCGATCAACTGGAGGCCGCTGCGCCACCGGCTCTGGCTCCGCCGCGCCGCGGGGGCGTGGCACGCGGCGGGGTCGGAGACCAAGCCTAGCGCTGCGGCGAGCCGTGCCGCCCCGAGAAGCAGCGGCAAGAGCAACTACACGTCCGGTGAGGCGTCCGCCGCCTTCTCCCGCGCGCCGTCGCTTCGCGCCGTGGTCGACGACGAGGGCGGCAGCGACGTCGAAGAGGAGGCGGAGGACAATGATTTGCCGCCGCCGGCCGCGGCGTCGACGTCCCTCATGACGCTGATGGAGCAGGCCGACGGCCACTGGGACGAAGCGGGCGAGGACGGCGGCGCGTCCCGGTGCGGCTCGGTCGAGGACAACGACGAGGACGGTCGCGGCGAGCGCCACGAAGAGGAAGAAGAGGAGGAGCTGCAGGTGTGCTGCGTGTGCATGGTGCGGCACAAGGGCGCGGCCTTCATCCCGTGCGGCCACACCTTCTGCCGCCTCTGCTCCCGCGAGCTCCGGCACACCCGCGGCAACTGCCCGCTCTGCAACGTCTTCATCCAGGACATCCTCCACATCTTCTGAACTGGATCCTCTGCCATGCATAGTTGCATGTCGCCGATGTTCAGTCATGGGTTAATTTGTTTGGAATAAGAAACAATGTTGGGAATGGATGTAAATTTTGAAACGGTTTTTCTTCGAACACAGTACGCGTAAGCGCTCATGTAAACACGCATACACTCAATCCTATGAACGCACATGCGCACACCCTACCTCTCTGAGCACATCCGAGAGACCGAATCGGCATACCATCATGAGATTTTACTAAATCACCGTAAGCGCCTCGTAGTCGACGAAGACGTCTCCTCCCGCTAAAATTTTGGAAAAGTTGTGACTGATTGACAGAGAGCGTATGGTGTCATTGTTCTTGTTCGGACGCGCATTAATTCGCATGCGAAAAACCAACATCAATCAGTGCGGCTTTGGACCGTTCGATCCACTCCGGTTTGTTTATGGCTGGGTAGGAGCAACTGCACGCTTGTGATCCTTAGTTTAATTTGCCTTGTCTGTCTGGAAGACTTCCTTGGATTGTTATGTTCATAACAGTGTGTTCATGTCAGTGTCAGTTGCGATCATGATAAGTCGATGGCTAGCTCACTGCAGCTACAATTTTTTCCAAGGAGATATGACCAAGCATCTTGCGCGCTTCTGTTCTGATGGGGTCTTCTTGTGTGTGTCTGTTCTTTTGTTGAGAAAGACGTCTTGTGTATTTGACCATGCTGCAAGTGACCGTGAAGGAGGGTGGATGTATATCGTGCATGTGTGCACTGTAGAAGCCCCTGTTAAAAAAACAATATTTATCCTTGGAAGACACCATAACAACGAAACTACTTATATCAAAAGAATCTATTTGAAAGGGGGAAAGTTGGTATTGGCAATGGGAATCAAAAGAGAAGAAACGAAGGGAGCACCGAGCCTCCTCAGAGCTCAGAGCATATGGGCCGTCCGATCTCGTTCCTGATGCGTTTTCGGCCGTTGGATCGCGCCCACGGTTGACCTCGTCCGTCGGATAAAAACTGAGACCGTTGCAATAAACCGTGTCAGCCCCGGTCGTGCCACCGCGCGTAGATAGCCTGCCCCGCCGGGGGCATTTTCTTCATTTCGCGCACTGGGGGTATAAAAGGGCTGCTCCCATGGAGACAACCCTGGCCGGCTCCTCTCCCGCTCGCTCCGCCTCCTCCTCCCCACCCGCGCCCCCTCTCCTCCTTCCACGCCGCTGCCCGGCCCCCTCCCCTCACGGCCTCCTCCTTCCACCCCTCGCGCCGCCTCCTCCTCCCGCACCCGCGCCTCCCTCTCCTCCTTCCCCGCCGCCGCCCGGCCTCCTCCCCTCACGACCTCTTCCTTCCACCCCTCCGATCTGGCGCCGCCCAAACCCTAACGTCCCGCCCCGGCCCCGGCTACCGCGGCTCTGGTGGACTCCGGCCGCTCCTCTTCGTCTCCTCCCTCGACCCCATGCGTGGCTCCGCTTCCCGCTGGCCATGAGGTACAGCCTTGCACGGGCGCATCGGACTGGCCTCCTCCTTTTCCGGTGAGTTCATCGTCCCATCCTCCTCCTCTCTGATCTGCTCTAGCCCTCAGCCTCTCCTATCTTTCAGAATCTTATAAGCAGTCAATTGATTTTCGCCATCCCATCTTTTGCAGCGTACAGGTAGCACTGAAGACAATTGTAGTGGTTCATAGGCTTCTGCAGATGGGCGTATTCTGGAAGAACTTCTTAATTTTACACAAAGGGGGCATATTCTGCAGATCTCAAACTTCAAGGATGACTCCAGTCCAGTCGGTTAGTATCTCTTCATTTGGTATGAAATACCGTGGCCTGCTTATTATCCTTTGATTTTCCTATGTACTAAGATTGAGTGTTGTCCAACTTAGGACTGTTATGCATGGGTTCGCACATATGGTCAGTTTTTAGAGAAAAGATTGGAATGCTTTAGGATCCTGAAATATGATGTTAAACCTGAGCATTTATCCAAACAAGGTTAAGGTCCTGAAAAGGTCTATGCATCACATCTCTTTTGACACTAGAGTTTAGTAGTTTTGAATACCACACATATTAAATTTGAGTACAAATTCTCGCTCCTTAATCACTGGTTCAACTAATGCTATTTTTTCATAAGGGACACATTCTCGCTCCTTAATCACTGGTTCAACTAATGCTACAAATCTGAGCGGTGTTGGTTTGTTTTGATTGATCCTTGCTTATTTATTTATCTTAGGGATTAGATAGCCCACATGGTTGGTTAGGAAGATAATTGAGGTTCTATGCCTAACGTGTTTATGGTTCCGTTAATCAAAATGATCTTATGTTGGTTTATCTGGTGTGATGGTATTGTTTTATCCAAGGAATTAATTCTATACGCTTTGTGAGAAAATGTTCAATCCACCTTTCCTTTTTGTATCTTTTTTTCAGTTCTCAGTTACATGGAAGTGGTTATTTCCAGTCCTTTGTGGTTATTATTGGTGTTTCCTGGTTCAGAGCACCTCCACGACGGCACCCAACAGTCTCGGAGCCAAGGTGAGATCCCCCTCTCCTCCTGCCCCTGAGATCCCTCCTATGTTTCATGGATTGTATAATGTGGTTTTTGTAACTGATGGTCTTTGTTTTATATAGGTGATAAGAGCAGGGATGGACTCATTAGCATCAGCCATGTGAAGATGATTGGAAAGTCTACTGGAGTAATCCTTCTTCATGGTATATAGTACTAATATTTAGCCTAAAAGCTTTGGATATATTTAAGAAAAAAATATATGGTGTTTTATTATGCATAAAGACATTAATTTTGTGATTTTTGAATATGTGGGTTGTAAATAGATATTCTGGTATCTTGTTTCACTGCACTCTGTTGATACTCTATTATAGGTGATTAGTAGACATGCTTGCTGATATAGGCATGTTGCATTACTACACAGACAATGTAAATTTCATGCCATCTATGCTGGACGATTGTGCTTGGTGTCAGCCTGCTATCCTTTGCAAAGGTATCTCGGCTTCTTCCATGTCATTCATATGCAGCTCATGTTCTTTTGCATTTCTAGAGTCCTGTGTATCTTTGCTGCGTCAAGCGTAATTATAGAAGGCACTATCATTTGAGCATTGTATTATTTCATTTTGAAATTACTGTACGTAAAATATCCGTTTGGAGGATAATTCTGCGTCAAGCGTAACTCAGTCGATGCACTTGGAGCACGGATACATATCATTTTGTGAAAAAATTGTTGGGGAACGCAGTATTTCAAAATTTTTACCTACGATCATGCAAGATCTATCTAGGAGATGCATAGCAACGAGCGCGAGACTGTGTCCACATACCCTCGTAGATCGAAAGCGGAAGCGTTTAGTAACGCGGTTGATGTAGTCGAACGTCTTTGTGATCCAACCGATCCAAGTACCGAACGTACAACACCTCCGCGTTCAGCACACGTTCAGCTCGCTGACGTGCCTCGAACTCTTGATCCAGTTGAGGCCGAGGGAGAGTTCCGTCAGCACGACGGCGTGGTGACGGTGATGATGAAGTTACCGGCGCAGGGCTTCGCCTAAGCACTACGACGATATGACCGAGGTGTGTAACTATGGAGGGGGGCACCGCACACGGCTAAAAGATCAACTTCTGTGTTCTAGGGTGCCCCCTCCCCACGTATATAAAGGAGGGAGGAGGGGAGGGCCGGCCGTCCCCTAGTGAAGGAAATATGCCCTAGAGGCAATAATAAAGTTATTATTTATTTCCTCATATCATGATAAATGTTTATTATTCATGCCAGAATTGTATTAACCGGAAACATAATACTTGTGTGAATACATAGACAAACAGAGTGTCACTAGTATGCCTCTACTTGACTAGCTCGTTGATCAAAGATGGTTATGTTTCCTAGCCATAGACATGAGTTGTCATTTGATTAACGGGATCACATCATTAGGAGAATGATGTGATTGACTTGACCCATTCCGTTAGCTTAGCACTTGATCGTTTAGTATTCTGCTATTGCTTTCTTCATGACTTATACATGTTCCTATGACTATGAGATTATGCAACTCCCGTTTACGGGAGGAACACTTTGTGTGCTACCAAACATCACAACGTAACTGGGTGATTATAAAGGTGCTCTACAGGTGTCTCCAAAGGTACTTGTTGGGTTCACGTATTTTGAGATTAGGATTTGTCACTCCGATTGTCGGAGAGGTATCTCTGGGCCCACTCGGTAATGCACATCACTATAAGCCTTGCAAGCATTGTAACAAATGAGTTAGTTGCGGGATGATGTATTACGGAACGAGTAAAGAGAATTGCCAGTAACGAGATTGAACTAGGTATTGAGATACCGACGATCGAATCTCGGGCAAGTAACATACCGATGACAAAGGGAACAACGTATGTTGTTATGCGGTTTGACCGATAAAGATCTTCGTAGAATATGTAGGAGGCAATATGAGCATCCAGGTTCCGATATTGGTTATTGACCAGAGACGTGTCTCGGTCATGTCTACATAGTTCTCGAACCCGTAGGGTCCGCACGCTTAAAGTTAGACGACGATCGGTATTATGAGTTTTGTGTTTTGATGTACCGAAGGTAGTTTGGAGTCCCGGATATGATCACGGACATGACGAGGAGTCTCGAAATGGTCGAGATGTAAAGATCGATATATTGGACGACTATGTTCGGACACCGGAATGGTTTCGGGGAGTTTCGGACATATACCGGAGTACCGGGGGGTTACCGGAACCCCCCGGGGAGTTTAATGGGCCAAGATGGGCCTTAGTGGAGAAGAGGAGGGGCGGCTAGGGCTGGCCGCGCCCCCCTCCCCCTCTAGTCCGAATTGGACAAGGGGGGGGGGGCGCCCCCTTTCCTTCCCCCTCTCTCCTCCCCTTCCTTTCCCCCTCCTACTCCAACTAGGAAAAGAGGGAGTCCTACTCCCGGTGGGAGTAGGACCCCTCCCTGGCACGCCCTCCTCCTGGCCGGCCGCCTCCTCCCCCTAGTCCTTTATATATGGGGGCAGGGGGCACCTCTAGACACACAAGTTGATCTGTTGATCTATTCCAGCCGTGTGCAGTGCCCCCCTCCACCATATTCCACCTCGGTCATATCGTAGCGGTGCTTAGGCGAAGCCCTGCGTCGGTAGCAACATCATCACCGTGACCACGCCATCGTGCTGACGGAACTCTCCCGTGAAGCTCTGCTGGATCGGAGTTCGCGGGACGTCATCGAGCTGAACATGTGCTGAACTCGGAGGTGCCGTACGTTCGGTACTTGGATCGGTCGGATCGTGAAGACGTACGACTACATCAACCGCGTTGTGCTAACGCTTCTGCTTTCGGTCTACGAGGGTACGTGGACAACACTCTCCCCTCTCGTTGCTATGCATCACCATGATCCTGTGTGTGCGTAGGATTTTTTTTGAAATTACTACGTTCCCCAACAGTGGCACCCGAACCTGGTTTTATGCGTAGATGTTATATGCACGAGTAGAACACAAGTGAGTTGTGGGCGATACAAGTCATACTGCTTACCAGCATGTCATACTTTGGTTCGGCGGTATTGTTGGATGAAGCGGCCCGGACCGACGTTACGCGTACGCTTACGCGAGACTAGTTCTACCGACGTGCTTTGCACATAGGTGGCTGGCGGGTGTCAGTTTCTCCAACTTTAGTTGAACCGAGTGTGGCTACGCCCGGTCCTTGAGAAGGTTAAAACATCACTAACTTGACGAACTATCGTTGTGGTTTTGATGCGTAGGTAAGAACGGTTCTTGCTCAGCCCGTAGCAGCCACGTAAAACTTGCAACAACAAAGTAGAAGACGTCTAACTTGTTTTTGCAGGGCATGTTGTGATGTGATATGGTCAAAGGCATGATTCTATATTTTATTGCATGAGATGATCATGTTTTGTAACCGAGTTATCGGCAACTGGCAGGAGCCATATGGTTGTCGCTTTATTGTATGCAATGCAATCGCCCTGTAATTGCTTTACTTTATCACTAAGCGGTAGCGATAGTCGTAGAAGCAATAGTTGGCGAGACGACAACGATGCTACGATGGAGATCAAGGTGTCGCGCCGGTGACGATGGTGATCATGACGGTGCTTCGGAGATGGAGATCACAAGCACAAGATGATGATGGCCATATCATATCACTTATATTGATTGCATGTGATGTTTATCTTTTATGCATCTTATTTTGCTTAGATCGACGGTAGCATTATAAGATGATCTCTCACTAAATTTCAAGGTATAAGTGTTCTCCCTGAGTATGCACCGTTGCGAAAGTTCTTCATGCTGAGACACCACGTGATGATCGGGTGTGATAAGCTCTACGTTCAAATACAACAGGTGCAAAACAGTTGCACACGCGGAATACTCAGGTTAAACTTGACGAGCCTAGCATATGCAGATATGGCCTCGGAACACTGAGACCGAAAGGTCGAGTGTGAATCATATAGTAGATATTATCAACATAGTGATGTTCACCATTGAAACTACTCCATCTCACATGATGATTGTACATGGTTTAGTTGATTTGGATCACGTGATCACTTAGATGATTAGAGGGATGTCTATCTAAGTGGGAGTTCTTAAGTAATATGATTAATTGAACTTAAATTTATCATGAACTTAGTACCTGATAGTATCTTGCTTGTCTATGTTGTTGTAGATAGATGGCCCGTGCTGTTGTTCCGTTGAATTTTAATGCGTTCCTTGAGAAAGCAAAGTTGAAATATGATGGTAGCAATTACACGGACTGGGTCCGTAACTTGAGGATTATCCTCATTGCTGCACAGAAGAATTACGTCCTGGAAGCACCGCTAGGTGCCAGACCTACTGCAGGAGCAACACCAGATGTTATGAACATCTGGCAGAGCAAAGCTGATGACTACTCGATAGTTCAGTGTGCCATGCTTTACGGCTTAGAAGCGGGACTTCAACGACGTTTTGAACGTCATGGAGCATATGAGATGTTCCAGGAGTTGAAGTTAATATTTCAAGCAAATGCCCGGATTGAGAGATATGAAGTCTCCAATAAGTTCTACAGCTGCAAGATGGAAGAGATGAACTATAACATGCAAGGGATGAATAAGACAATTCCCGAGATCTGAAGGCAAGACTTTTGTTGCTAAATTTGGAACCTTTCTAGAGAAGGAGTTTCTCTCGAAAGAAGTGAGTGGGAGGAAAGTAGAACTTGATGAGGTAACTGTACCTGCTCCCTTATTGGAAAGTAGTTCATCACAGAAACCGGTTCCTGTGGCACCTACACCAATTAGTGAGGAAGCTGATGATATTGATCATGAAACTTCAGATCAAGTTACTACTGAACCTCGTAGGTCAAGCAGAGTAAGATCCACACCAGAGTGGTACGGTAATCCTATTCTGGAGGTCATGTTACTTGACTAAGGTGAACCTACAAACTATGAAGAAGCGATGGTGAGCCCAGATTCCGCAAAATGGCTTGAGGCCATGAAATCTGAGATGGGATCCATGTATGAGAACAAAGTGTGGACTTTGGTTGACTTGCCCGTTGATCGGCAAGCCATAGAAAATAAATGGATCTTCAAGAGGAAGACGGACGCTGATAGTAGTGTTACTTTGGTTGACTTGCCCGTTGATCGGCTATGCTCCCCGGCAATGGCGCCAAAAAATAGTCTTGATAACCCACAAGTATAGGGGATCGCAACAGTTTTCGAGGGTAGAGTATTCAACCCAAATTTATTGATTCGACACAAGGGGAGCCAAAGAATATTCTCAAGTATTAGCAGTTGAGTTGTCAATTCAACCACACCTGGATAACTTAGTATCTGCAGCAAAGTATTTAGTAGCAAAGTAATATGGAAGTAACGGTAACGGTAGCAAAAGTAATATTTTTGGGTTTTGTAGTGATTGTAACAGTAGCAACGGAAAAGTAAATAAGCAAAGAACAATATATGAAAAGCTCGTAGGCATTGGATCGGTGATGGAGAATTATGCCGGATGCAGTTCATCATGTAACAATCATAACATACGGTGACACAGAACTAGCTCCAATTCATCAATGTAATGTAGGCATGTATTCCGAATATAGTCATACGTGCTTATGGAAAAGAACTTGCATGACATCTTTTGTCCTACCCTCCCGTGGCAGCGGGGTCCTAATGGAAACCAAGGGATATTAAGGCCTCCTTTTAATAGAGTACCGGACCAAAGCATTAACACATAGTGAGTACATGAACTCCTCAAACTATGGTCATCATTGGGAGTGGTCCCGATTATTGTCACTTCGGGGTTGCCGGATCATAATACATAGTAGGTGACTATAGACTTGCAAGATAGGATCAAGAACTCACATATATTCATGAAAACATAATAGGTTCAGATCTGAAATCATAGCACTCGGGCCCTAGTGACAAGCATTAAGCATAGCAAAGTCATAGCAACATCAATCTCAGAACATAGTGGATACTAGGGATCAAACCCTAACAAAACTAACTCGATTACATGATAGATCTCATCCAACCCATCACCGTCCAACAAGCCTACGATGGAATTACTCACGCACAGCGGTGAGCATCATGAAATTGGTGACGGAGGATGGTTGATGATGACGACGGCAACGAATCCCCCTCTCCGGAGCCCCGAACGGACTCCAGATCAGCCCTCCCGAGAGGTTTTAGGGCTTGGCGGCGGCTCCGTATCGTAAAACGCGATGAATCCTTCTCTCTGATTTTTTTCTCCCCGAACACGAATATATGGAGTTGGAGTTGAGGTCGGTGGAGCGTCAGGGGGCCCATGAGGCAGGGGGGCGCGCCCAGGGGGGCAGGCGCGCCCCCACCCTCATGGACATGGTGTGGGCCCCCTGACGTGGATTCTTCTTCCAGTATTTTTAATATTTTCCAAAAATATGTTCCGTGGAGTTTCAGGTCATTCCGAGAACTTTTGTTTCTGCACATAAATAACACCATGGCAATTCTGCTGAAAACAGCATCAGTCCGGGTTAGTTCCATTCAAATCATGCAAGTTAGAGTCCAAAACAAGGGCAAAAGTGTTTGGAAAAGTAGATACGACGGAGACGTATCAACTCCCCCAAGCTTAAACCTTTGCTTGTCCTCAAGCAATTAAGTTGATAAACTGAAAGTGATAAAGAAAAACTTTTACAAACTCTGTTTGCTCTTGTTGTTGTAAATATGTAAAGCCAGCATTCAAGTTTTCAGCAAAGATTATGACTAACCACATTCGCAATAACACTTAGGTCTCATGTTTACTCATATCAATGGCATAATCAACTAGCGAGCCATAATAATAAATCTCGGATGACAACACTTTCTCAAAACAATCATGATATGATATAACAAGATGGTATCTCGCTAGCCCTTTTTGAGACCGCAAAACATAAATGCGGAGCACCTTTAAAGATCAAGGACTGACTAGACATTGTAATTCATGGTAAAAGAGATCCAGTCATAGTCATACCCAATATAAATTAATAGTAATGGATGCAAATGACAGCAGTGCTCTCCAGCTGGTGCTTTTTAATAAGAGGGTGATGACTCAACATAAAAGTAAATAGATTGGCCCTTCGCAGAGGGAAGCAGGGATTTGTAGAGGTGCCAGAGCTCAGTTTTCAAATAGAGATAAATAATATTTTGAGCGGCATACTTTCATTGTCAACATAACAACCAAGAGATGGCGATATCTGCCATGCTACACACATTATAGGCGGTTCCCAAACAGAATGGTAAAGTTTATACTCCCCCTCCACCAACAAGCATCAATCCATGGCTTGCTCGAAACAACGAGTGCCTCCAACTAGCAACAGTCCTAGGGGGAGTTTTGTTTGCAATTATTTTGATTTAGTTTGCATAAAGCATGGGACTGGGCATCCCGGTGACCAGCCATTTTCTTGTGAATGAGGAGCGGAGTCCACTTGAAAGATCGTGGATGTCGCCTAGAGGGGGGGGTGAATATGCGCTTTAAAATAATTACGGTTTAGGCTTGAACAAATGCGGAATAAACCTAGCGGTTAATTTGACAAGCACAAAACCTACAACAACTAGGCTCACCTATGTGCACCAACAACTTATGCTAAGCAAGACAAACAACTAAGTGATAGCAAGATATATGACAAGAAACAATATGGCTATCACAAAGTAAAGTGCATAAGTAAAGGGTTCGGGTAAGAGATAACCGAGACACGCGGAGACGACGATGTATCCCGAAGTTCACACCCTTGCGGATGCTAATCTCCGTTTGGAGCGGTGTGGAGGCACAATGCTCCACAAGAAGCCACTAGGGCCACCGTAATCTCCTCACGCCCTCGCACAATGCAAGATGCCGTGATTCCACTAAGGGACCCTTGAGGGCGGTCACCGAACCCGTACAAATGGCAACCCTTGGGGGCGGTCACCGAACCCGTACACTTTGGCAACCCTTGGGGGCGGTCACCGGAACCCGTCAAATTGCTCGGGGCGATCTCCACAACCTAATTGGAGACCCCGACGCTTGCCCGGAGCTTTACACCACAATGATTGAGCTCCGAACACCACCAACCGTCTAGGGCGCCCAAGCACCCAAGAGGAACAAGCTCAAGGGCACCAAGCACCCAAGAGTAATAAGCTTCTCAACTTGTAACTTCCACGTATCACCGTGGAGAACTCAAACCGATGCACCAAATGCAATGGCAAGGGCACACGGAGTGCCCAAGTCCTTCTCTCTCAAATCCCACCGAAGCAACTAATGCTAGGGAGGAAAATGAGAGGAAGAACAAGAAGGAGAACACCAAGAACTCCAAGATCTAGATCCAATGGGTTCCCCTCACATAGAGGAGAAAGTGATTGGTGGAAATGTGGATCTAGATCTCCTCTCTCTTTTCCCTCAAAAACTAGCAAGAATCCATGGAGGGATTGAGAGTTAGCAAGCTCGAAGAAGGTCAACAATGGGGGAAGAACACGAGCTCAAGAGATAAAGTAGAATGGGGAAGAAGACCCCCTTATATAGTGGGGGGAACAATCCAACCGTTACCCCCACTTCAGCCCCGCAGAGAGCGGTACTACCGCTTGGCCAGCGGTACTACCGCTTGCCCCTATAAGCGGTACTACCGCTCCCCCTCGCGGTACTGCCGCTGGGCCCAGAGCGGTACTACCGCGGTGGCAGGGCGGTACTACCGCATACGAGCGGTACAACGGCCCCCACTGCCGTGGCTAGTACCGTAAAACCCGACACGAAAAAAGACCCCTCGAATCGAGGAGGTACTAGCACGAGACCGCAGCGGTACTACGGCTGGGGGCTACCAGCGGTACTACCGCTCAGGAGCGGTACCACCGCTCTAGAGCGGTACTAACGCTTGTAGCACCCAAGCGGTACTACCGCTCCGGCCCGCGGTACTACCGCTAGGAAACCAAAACTGCCATAACTTCTGCATATGAGCTCCGAATTGAGCAAAATCAAGCTTGTTGGATAGAGGAAGACGAGTAGCATCAAAACAAATAGAGGAGTGCCAACAAATAGAGGAGTGAAACCTCCAACCGTGAAGAACCGGCATAACCTCCAACATCGAAAACATCATAGAAGATGCGAGTGAACTCCGTTTTCGATGAACTCGAGCTTGTCATCAAGATGACCATAAGCTCCAAAACTCACAAAGAGAAGAACCAAACAATAACCAAAAAAGATGATGCAAGGATGCAATGGTTTGAGCTCTCTATGAACGATACGATCAAGCTACTCATCGAGAGCCCCCCTTGATAGTACGGCAATCGATCCTATAACCCGGTCTCCCAACTACCATCATGAGACCGGTAAAATAGAAAACCTATCAAGAGAAAACCTTTGCCTTGCACATGGTCCACTTGAGCTAGATGATGACGATCTTGACTCCCTCAAGTTGGACCACCTTTCTTGGTTGCGTTGGCTCGATGAAGACTAGTTGATTGCTCCCCCATGCTCCACTATGGGTGAGCCACTCTTCCGCACATCTTCACAAGTCCATTGTCACCACAATGGACGGCAAGCTTCAAGCATTTGATCTCTTCATGATGCTTCACTTGAACTTGCACACCGCAACATCTTCACAAGTCCATTGTCACCACAATGGACGGCAAGCTTCAAGCATTTGATCTCTTCATGATGCTTCACTTGAACTTGCACACCGCAACCTAACCCCACAAAGAACTCTCACGAAGATCATGGGTTAGTACACAAAGCGTAATTGACAATGCTTACCACACCATGGGATCGCTTGATCCCTCTCGGTACATCTTCTACGCTTTGTGAGTTGATCAAGTTGATTCACTCTTGACTTAGTCTTGATCAACCATGAATCTTTTCAACTCTCTTCATTTGGATGATGTCTTGAAGATATACATGAATGATCACACAATCTTCTTCTCCAAGACATGCTTGCAATAAGCTCAACTCTCACATGACCAATCTTTGGATAATTCCTTAATAATACCTTGGTCACCACATAAACTCCTTGAAACCAACACATGAACTTCAAGAAATGCCTATGGACAAATCCTTCAAATATAACTCAAGGCAACCATTAGTCCATAGAGATTGTCATCAATTACCAAAACCAAACATGGGGGCACCGCATGTTCTTTCACCACTCCTCTTGAGAATAACCCGCCTAGCATGGAAGATACGGACAACCCTAGTTGATACATGAGCTATTCGAGCATACAAAACAGAATTTCATTTGAAGGTTTAGAGTTTGGCACATACAAATTTACTTGGAACGGTAGGTAGATACCGCATATAGGAAGGTATAGTGGACTCATATGGAATAACTTTGGGGTTTAAGGGATTGAATGCACAAGCAGTATTCCACTTAGTACAAGTGAAGGCTAGCAAAAGACTGGGAAGCGACCAACTAGAGAGCGACAACAGTCATGAACATGCATTAAAATTAATAAACATTGAGTACAAGCATGAGTAGGATATAATCCACCATGAACATAAACCGTGAAGGCTATGTTGATTTGTTTCAACTACATGTGTAAACATGTGCCAAGTCGAGTCACTTAAATCATTCAAAGGAGGATACCACCCCACTATACCACATCACAACCATTTTAATAGCATGTTGGCACGCAAGGTAAACCATTATAACTCATAGCTAATCAAGCATGGCACGAGCAACTATAATCTCTAATTGTCATTGCAAACATGTTCATTCATAATAGGCTGAATCGGGACCGATGAACTAATAATATTTACAAAAACAAGAGAGGAACACTTTGTGTGCTACCAAACGTCACAACGTAACTGGGTGATTATAAAGGTGCTCTACAGGTGTCTCCAAAGGTACTTGTTGGGTTGGCGTATTTCGAGATTAGGATTTGTCACTCCGATTGTCGGAGAGGTATCTCTGGGCCCACTCAGTAATGCACATCACTATAAGCCTTGCAAGCATTGTAACTAATGAGTTAGTTGTGGGATGATGTATTACGGAATGAGTAAAGAGACTTGCCGGTAACGAGATTGAACTAGGTATTGAGATACCGACGATCGAATCTCGGGACTGCTAAGGAATATCTGGATTAAAGCGCTCCACCCTCCTTGCGCCGGCGGCCACTCCGGCCCCGGCGGCCACTCAACTCCTACCAGTGGCCACTCCGGCCCTGGTAGCCACCCTCCTCTCAAGATGGTGCCCTTTTCTCTCAACTTCGACCGTGGGAAGAAGTTTCAAGTGGAGATGAGGACCAAGTTTGGTCACCCGGTGGTTTTCTCTCCGGGATTTCATCAAAAGGAGTTCACCATGGTGGTATCATTTTGCCGAGCATCTTTCAAGCTTTATGTGCACACGGTTAGTGTTTCTCTTCTTGCCACGTTTGGTGGCTATGCCCAAGGATTTCGAGTTCGTTTCCTACGGGACAAATCTTACAAGTTCCCAGTAGCTTCAAAGTCTGTAGGTTTTGAGAATATAATGTGGGTAGAATCATTGAAAAGGATTTTGAGTTGGTTTTTAGCCTTTGGAACTTTGGTGGCCCAAACTGGCGCCGGGAAGAAGCTCTTTACTATCCTGAGCTTGACAAGGAATGGACTCTGGTGGGTAGGGCGGGCAAGGCAATTGTTCCTCACTCCGGTGATCAGCGGAGCTACTCCACGGTGGTCAGAGACGGTAGATCAGTTTTCGAGCGGTTATCGGGGCTCAATCATGAGGGCAGTATTCAGGGCATTAACCACAATTCATTACAGATTAATTCTGCCTCGGTCAGGCCTCAATTGGTGCACAATGAAGTGCAACGTACCATTACACGTAATCACATGGTTTGCCATGCATGCGGGGCCAACGGCCACTACGCCCGTTTTTGCATTGTTCCAAACTTGACTGGACTTTGGCCTTTTATTCCATTTAGTTCTTTCCCAAGCCCACCAGAGAACGCTTGGGCGGATGGAGAGGTTGAATCCTGGTTCCATTGTATTGGGCCGGCGGTGCAGATTAGGCAGGTGGCATCATTTAAGGAGCTGGTCAAGGATTTTTTCCCAAACTTCAAGCCGAGACCGTCGCCTGCCTCCTCGCATTCCACTTCACCTGCCTATTCTGTCTCCACCACTGCTTCTGCCTCCACCTCTGCTCACGCCTCGGCAAGCTCGCCATTGCTGCCATTGTCGACGAAGAGGGCTCTGGTCGCCTCCCTGCTGGAGTCGACTGCGATGGCCAATATCCCCATCGATCCTCTTCCTTTTGTCCCGCATGGCTTCCAGGTTCAGGCGATTGAGGGACGAACTCGGGTTTCTTGTGCAATAGTACCCCATCGCCCGAGAAGACATGAAGACTGGGCGATTGGCAATGTTCATCCACACCCGGACGAGGTATTTTTTCCAAATGTTCGTGAGGTTCTGGAAGAGTTTCTTCAAGGAGATGCACAAGTTGGATTTAGGGAAATACAACCATGCCCGTTTGGAGAGGCATATGTGCAGTTCAGGCACGTCAGGGATAGAGATAGGCTCATTCAACAGGGTCCACATGCTTTTGGAGATGTTTTCATCTCATTTTCCAAACACAATGAGGGCAGAAATTGGCGCAGGGTTCATTTCAATAGGACTTGTTGGTTGCTCTTTGTGGGTGTTCCTTTTGATTTTTGCAACACTGAAGATATTGCTTCAGCTATTTCCAAATGGGGTAAGATCATAAGCTGGGAGAAAGAGGATGCACTCAAAGGCAAGATCTTGGTAAAATCCAGAGTGACAGAGCTTGACGAAATTCCAAAGAGCATAAGATGGTCTGAAGGGGAGCGGTTTGAAGAAGACTCCTGGACTTGCTCTGTTGAAGTGCTGCTGGAGGAAATGTTGGGTGGTGGGCCTGCTGATGAAGACCCCATTCCACCTGATGGTGTGGACCCACACCCTGTACCTCAAAATGCAAATGACTTCCCAGGATTCCAACCTCTGCCCATTGACAATATTCATGCCCCAAATGAGGACTGGGATGCTTGGGAGGAGCAAGCAGAGCAAGAACAACACTGGGCTTTTCCTTAACTGGAGCCTATTCAGCCCCAGCAACAACAAGTTGAAATTCCAGTAATGCCAGAAGAGGGGGCACCTAACAGTAGCATTACAACAACCGTCTCACTCTCTGATGGTCTGCATTCCATTACACACTCTACCAGTGAAGAGGTCAATCAGGGAGTGCCAGTTCCTCAATTTGGTTAAGGACTCTTAAACATTGCATTGGCCTATAATGCAATTGAAGAAGAGGAGGATCAGGTGCCACAAAACAATATGGACAATGCTCAGCAACAGATTCTAGCCTTAGAGCCTGCTTTAGTACCTCATATTGCTGATACAGAGCTTCAGCTTGACTTACAGCTGGGCCACATGGATGATAGGCCCAATGATGGTAGAGATAAGGAAGTTACTGGCAATTATGTTCCTAAGATGGTCATAGACAGACAGAATGAGGCTGTGAGAGATTTTCCAAGTGATGGTGCAATTGCTGCTGCCAGCTCTTTGATTGGAGCAACTGTCACTGCTCCACAGGCTCTGCTTCCAGATGACAAGGGCAAGGAAGATGTCCCAATTCCACATGTTGGCACCTCTTCAGATCCTAACAACAAAGGTAACTATGGATCATTTTCCTTGCCAGGTTCTCCTACTATGTTTGATTTACATGAACTGGCTGAAAATCATGCTTTGGAAATTATTGATGGTTCACATTTAATGTCTGAAGAAGGACTTGATCTCTGGATTAAGCATTTTGCACCAGCAACCCAAGGAGCAGCAAACACTTTCAAAATTGAAATACCAGTAAGTTGGTTCAACTTCATAATACATTTGTTGTTGACACCCGATAAGTTTGGTTGGACAATGCACTTGCTAAAGTCTGATGTGTGGAAAATGTTGACTGATAATTGTGAACAAGAGGAAACTATGCTTTTTCATATACCTGATAGATGTTCTACTTCCCAGGCACCAACCTGCAAATATTTCTTGCTGGGGAAGGGTAAGGAAAATGAAGGTGTAAGTCCAGCAACTCACTCCTCCAGTGGGGCAGGCAGTCCTCTTCAGCAAGTCTCTCCAAACAAAATTCTTCCACTGGGTGAAGCTATTTCAAGGAAAAGGAGGGAAAAAGAGCCTATGGTGGAAACAGAGGTAAGAAGGAGTGACAGGATTAAGAAAGATAATATGGGCTATAGAAGAAAATCATGTGATGCTAAATCCTGTTTTCCATGTAATGCTATCCCACCAGTTACTCAGAATTCTGTGGTGAAAATCCTGACTAAATCTTTCTGTAAGGTTGCTGAGGATGAACTTCAAGAAAAGCTGTCCAAGAAGCCTAAAAAGAAGGGGCAGGAGGAGGTGGCCAAGGTGTCTAAGGCCACTGGAGAGGACTACAAAGCAAAGATTGCGTGATGATGAGAAGACCACACCAGATGGACTGGAATAGCAGAGTGTCCTGCTGTTCTTTTGGAATGTCCTTTCTATATGTTTGCAGTGAATCTTAATCTCAGAACTTGTTCCACAGTGCATGATTGTCCTGAAAGACATCTTTTGTTAGTTGAATGTAATGGGTTGGAATGTAACCTGTGGTACCCTTTTGTGAGAGTGAACTGTGCTGTATCTGCTGCCATCAAAGCTCTCCTTATGCATTACTTGTTGCTTTGGCTTTGGCTCAATTCTGTTTCAGTGCAATGCTTGTCTGATGTGACTACTTGTATGAGCTATGTTTTATTTGTGGTTCAAAGAAGAATCAATTATTGGGATATACACCAGGGGTTGGACCTTGGTGTACAAGGACATATACTTTTGGTTTTGAATGAATAACAACAGAACCTGGAATATACTAAACTGGAATGTCAGAGGTATTAATTCTTCAGATAAGTGGCTGGCTATCAGGCAAAAAGTGGAAGAAAGTGCTGCTGGGATTGTGTGTTTACAGGAAACAAAGAGAGAGACCTTTGATTTAACATATATACATAAAGTTTGCCCACAGAGATTTAATAAATTTGAATACTTACCTTCCATTGGGGCATCTGGTGGCATCCTCACTGGTTGGAATGGAGCTCTATTCACTGGAGAGTTGATGTTCCAAAACAAGTTTTCTCTATCCATTCAGTTCACCTGCAACACTTCCTCCAAGTCTATATAGGAGCCAAGTTATGCGGTTTGACCGATAAAGATCTTCGTAGAATATGTAGGAGCCAATATGAGCATCCAGGTTCCGCTATTGGTTATTGACCAGAGACGTGTGTCGGTCATGTCTATATAGTTCTCGAACCCGTAGGGTCCGCACGCTTAAAGTTAGATGATGATCGGTATTATGAGTTTTGTGTTTTGATGTACCGAAGGTAGTTCGGAGTCCCGGATATGATCACGGACATGACGAGGAGTCTCTAAATGGTCGAGACATAAAGATCGATATATTGGACGACTATGTTCGGACACCAGAATGGTTTCGGGGAGTTTCAGACATATACCGGAGTACCGGGGGGTTACCGGAACCCCCCGGGGAGTTTAACGGGCCAAGATGGGCCTTAGTGGAGAAGAGGATGGGCGGCTAGGGCTGGCCGCGCGCCCCCTCCCCCTCTAGTCCGAATTGGACAAGGAGGGGGGGGGGGTGGCGCCCCCTTTCCTCCCCCCTCTCTCCTTCCCTTCCTTCCCCCCTCCTACTCCAACTAGGAAAAGAGGGAGTCCTACTCCCGGTGGGAGTAGGACTCCTACCTGGCGCGCCCTCCTCCTGGCCGGCCGCCTCCTCCCCCTGGTCCTTTATATACCGGGGCAGGAGGGCACCTCTAGACACACAAGTTGATCTGTTGATCTATTCCAGCCGTGTGCGGTGCCCCCCTCCACCATATTCCACCTCGGTCATATCGTAGCGGTGCTTAGGCGAAGCCCTGTGTCGGTAGCAACATCATCACCGTCACCACGCCTCGTGCTGATGGAACTCTCTCGTGCAACTCTTCTGGATCGGAGTTCGCAGGACGTCATCGAGCTGAACGTGTGCTGAACTCGGAGGTGCTGTACGTTCGGTACTTGGATCGGTCGGATCGTGAAGATGTACGACTACATCAACCGCGTTGTGCTAAGGCTTCCGATTTCGGTCTACGAGGGTACGTGGACAACACTCTCCCCTCTTGTTGCTATGCATCACCATGATCCTGTGTGTGCGTAGGAATTTTTTTGAAATTACTACGTTCCCCAACACCTAGGGCGCGCCCAAGAGGGGAGTCCTACTAGGACTCCTAGTCCTAGTAGGATTCCACCAAAAGGGAGAGAGGGGGAAGGAAGGAGAGGGAGAGGGAGAGGGGGGTCGCGCCTGAGGGAGTCCTGGACTAAGGGGTCCTCGGGCGTCCGGCCTGTTATCCATGGGCCGGACTGATGGGCTGTGAAGACACGAAGACCGAAGACTATACCCGTGTCCGGATTGGACTCTCCTTGGCGTGGAAGGCAAGCTTGGAGACCAATTATGAAGATTCCTTCTTATGTAAACCGACTCTATGTAACCCTAGATCTCTTCGGTGTCTATATAAACCGGAGAGAATAATCCGGATAGGACAGATTCATTACCATATACTCATAGGCTAGACTTCTAGGGTTTAGCCATTACGATCTCGTGGTAGATCAACTCTTGTAACACTCATATTCATCAAGATCAATCAAGCAGGAAGTAGGGTATTACCTCCATAGAGAGGGCCCAAACCTGGGTAAACATCGTGTCCCCCGTCTCCTGTTACCATCAATCCTAGACGCACAGTTCGGGACCCCCTACCAGAGATCCGCCGGTTTTGACACCGACAACGCCCCTCCCCTAGTCCTATTCGGACTCCCCATGGGGGGGCACCTCCTCGTGGCGTGCCCTCTCTCTCCCCTAAGGCCCATGTTGGCCCATTACTTCCCCGAGGGGTTCCGGTAACCCCCCCGGCACTCCGTTTTTACCCGGTACCTCCCGGAACTCTTCCGGTGTCCGAATAACATCGTCCAATATATCATTCTTTACGTTTCGACCATTTCGAGACTCCTTGTCATGCCCGTGATCTCATCCGGGACTCTGAACAATCTTCGGTCATCAAATCACATAAACTCATAATACAAATCGTCATCAAACATTAAGCGTGTGGACCCTACGGGTTCGAGAACTATGTAGACATGACCGAGACACATCTCCGGTCAATAACCAATAGCGGAACCTGGATGCTTATATTGGCTCCTACATATTCTACGAAGATCTTTATCAGTCAAACCACATAACAACATACGTTGTTCCCTTTGTCATCCATATGTTACTTGCCCGAGATTTGATCGTCGGTATCACCATGCCTAGTTCAATCTCGTTACCGGCAAGTCTCTTTACTCATTCTGTAATGCATCACCCCGCAACTAACTCATTAGTCGCATTACTTGCAAGGCTTATAGTGATGAGCATTACCAAGAGGGCCTAGAGATACCTCTCCGATAGACGGAGTGACAAATCCTAATCTCGATCTATGCCAACTCAACAAACACCATCGAAGACACCTGTAGAGCATCTTTATAATCACCCAGTTATGTTGTGACGTTTGATAGCACACAAGGTGTTCTTCCGGTATTCGGGAGTTGCATAATCTCATAATCGGAGGAACATGTATGAGTCATGATGAAAGCATTAGCAATAAAACTAAACGATCATTTGTGCTAATCTAACGGATGGGTCTTGTCCATCACATCATTCTCTAATGATGTGGTCCCGTTTATCAAATTGCAACACATGTCTATGGTTAGGAAACTTAACCATCTTTGATTAACGAGCTAGTCTAGTAGAGGCATACTAGGGACACTCTGTTTGTCTACGTATTCACACATGTATTAAGTTTCCGGTTAATACAATTCTAGCATGAATAATAAACATTTATCATGATATAAGGAAATATAAATAACAACTTTATTATTGCCTCTAGGGAATATTTCCTTCGGACTCCCACTTGCACTAGAGTCAATAATCTAAATTACATAGTAATGATTCTAACACCCATGGAGTCTTGGTGCTGATCATGTTTTGCTCGTGGAAGAGGCTTAGCCAATGGGTCTGCAACATTCAGATCCGTATGTATTTTGCAAACTTCTATGTCACCTTCCTTGACTAGATCGTGGATGGAATTGAAGCGTCTCTTGATGTGCTTGGTTCTCTTGTGAAATCTGAATTCCTTCGCCAAGGCTATTGCTCCAGTATTGTCACAAAAGATTTTCATTGGACCCGATGCACTAGGTATGACACCTAGATCGGATATGAACTCCTTCATCCAGACTCCTTCATTTGCTGCTTCCGAAGCAGCTATGTACTCCGCTTCACACGTAGATCCTGCCACGACGCTCTGTTTGGAACTGCACTAGCTGACAGCTCCACCATTCAATATAAATACGTATCCGGTTTGTGACTTAGAGTCATCCGGATCAGTGTCAAAGCTTGCACCGACGTAAGCATTTACGACGAGATCTTTATCTCATCCATAAACTAGAAACATATCCTTAGTCCTTTTTAGGTATTTCAGGATGTTCTTGACCGCTGTCCAGTGATCCACTCCTGGATTACTTTGGTACCTCCCCACTATACTTATAGCAAGGAACACATCAGGTCTGGTACACAGCATAACATACATGATAGAACCTATGGCTGAGGCATAGGGAATGACTTTATGTCTATCTTCTGCATGTTGGGGAACGTAGTAATTTCAAAAAAATTCCTACGCACACACAAGATCATGGTGATGCATAGCAACAAGAGGGGAGAGTGTTGTCTACGTACCCTCGTAGACCGAAAGCGGAAGCGTTAGCACAACGCGGTTGATGTAGTCGTACGTCTTCACGATCCGACCGATCAAGTACCGAACGTACGACACCTCCGAGTTCAGCACACGTTCAGCCCGATGACGTCCCTCGAACTCCGATCCAGCCGAGTGTTGAGGGAGAGTTTAGTCAGCACAACGGCGTGGTGACGATGAGGATGTTCTACCGACGCAGGGCTTCGCCTAAGCACCACTACAGTATTATCGAGGTGGACTATGGTGGAGGGGGGCACCGCACACGGCTAAAAGATGAACTGATCAATTGTTATGTCCTTGGGGTGCCCCCTGCCCTCGTATATAAATGAGCAAGGGGGGAGGTGCGGCCGGCTAGGGGGAGGCGCGCCAGGAGGAGTCCTACTCCCACCTGGAGTAGGACTCCCTCCCTTCCTTGTTGGATTAGGAGAAGGGGGGAAAGAGGAGGGAGAGAGGAAGGAAAGGGGGGGGGGGCGCCGCCCCCCTCTCCTTGTCCTATTCGGACTAGAGGGGGAGGGGCGCGTGGCCCTGCCCTAGCCGCCTCTCCTCTTCTCCACTAAGGCCCACTATGTCCCATTAAGCCCCCCCGGGGGTTCCGGTAACCCCTCGGTACTCCGGTAAAATCCCGATTTCACCCGAAACACTTCCGATATCCAAATATAGGCTTCCAATATATCAATCTTCATGTCTTGACCATTTCGAGACTCCTCATCATGTCCGTGATCACATCCGGGACTCCGAACAACCTTCGGTACATTAAAACTCATAAACTCATAATATAACCGTCATCGAAACTTTAAGCGTGCGGACCCTACGGGTTCGAGAACTATGTAGACATGACCGAGACACGTCTCCGGTCAATAACCAATAGCGGAACCTGGATGCTCATATTGGCTCCCACATATTCTACGAAGATCTTTATCGGTCAGACCGCATAACAACATACGTTGTTCCCTTTGTCATTGGTATGTTACTTGCCCGAGATTCGATCGTCGGTATCTCAATACCTAGTTCAATCTCCTTACCGACAAGTCTCTTTACTCGTTCCGTAATACATCATCCCGCAACTAACTCATTAGTTGCAATGCTTGCAAGGCTTAAGTGATGTGCATTATCGAGTGGGCCCAGAGATACCTCTCCGACAATCGGAGTGACAAATCCTAATCTCAAAATACGCCAAGCCAACAAGTACCTTCGGAGACACATGTAGAGCACCTTTATAATCACCCAGTTACGTTGTGACGTTTGGTAGCACACAAAGTGTTCCTCCGGTAAACGGGAGTTGCATAATCTCATAGTCATAGGAACATGTATAAGTCATGAAGAAAGCAATAGCAACATACTAAACGATCGAGTGCTAAGCTAACGGAATGGGTCAAGTCAATCACATCATTCTCCTAATGATGTGATCCCGTTAATCAAATGACAACTCATGTCAATGGCTAGGAAACATAACCATCTTTGATCAACGAGCTAGTCCAGTAGAGGCATACTAGTGACACTCTGTTTGTCTATGTATTCACACAAGTATTATGTTTCCGGTTAATACAATTCTAGCATGAATAATAAACATTTATCATGATATAAGGAAATAAACAATAACTTTATTATTGCCTCTAGGCAATATTTCCTCCAGTCTCCCACTTGCACTAGAGTCAATAATCTAGATTACACAGTAATGATTCTAACACCCATGGAGCCTTGGTGTTGATCATGTTTTGCTCGTGGAAGAGGCTTAGTCAACGGGTCTGCAACATTCAGATCCATATGTATCTTGAATATTTCTATGTCTCCCACCTGGACTAAATCCCAGATGGAATTGAAGCGTCTCTTGATGTGCTTGGTTCTCTTGTGAAATCTGGACTCCTTCGCCAAGGCAATTGCACCAGTATTGTCACAAAAGATTTTCATTGGACCCGATGCACTAGGTATGACACCTAGATTGGATATGAACTCCTTCGTCCAGACTCCTTCATTTGCTGCTTCCGAAGCAGCTATGTACTCCGGTTCACACGTAGATCCCGCCACAACGCTTTGTTTAGAACTGCACCAACTGACAGCTCCACCGTTCAATGTAAACACGTATCCGGTTTGTGATTTAGAATTGTCCGGATCAGTGTCAAAGCTTACATCAACGTAACCATTTACGACTAGCTCTTTGTCACCTCCATAAACGAGAAACATATCCTTAGTCCTTTTCAGGTATTTCAAGATGTTCTTGACCGCTGTCCAGTGATCCACTCCTGGATTACTTTGGTACCTCCCTGCCAAACTTATAGCAAGGCACACATTAGGTCTGGTACACAACATTGCATACATGATAGAGCCTATGGCTGAAGAATAGGGAACATCTTTCATCTTCTCTGTATCTTCTGCAGTGGTCGGGCATTGAGTCTTACTCAACTTCACACCTTGTAACACAGGCAAGAACCCTTTCTTTGCTTGATCCATTTTGAACTTCTTCAAAACTTTGTCAAGGTATGTGCTTTGTGAAAGTCCAATTAAGCGTCTTGATCTATCTCTATAGATCTTGATGCCCAATATATAAGCAGCTTCACCGAAGTCCTTCATTGAAAAACTCTTATTCAAGTATCCCTTTATGCTATCCAGAAATTCTATATCATTTCCAATCAACAATATGTCATCCACATATAATATCAGATACAGAGCTCCCACTCACTTTCTTGTAAATACAGGCTTCTCCAATGTCATGACCGGTTTTTCAATAAAATAATTATTGAGAGACCAATCCCTTTTACGGACCAGTAAGGAAGAATTCCTTCTCACTGGTAGACAATATCTTGGTCACAGAAGAAAAATACCAGGAGTACTAAATATAATACAAGGTTTGAGCGGAGACTGCCCAACAATTTATTACAGGCACGCCGATAAAACAAGACGGCGGATAGGGTGGCATACTACTAACTCACGATGATAACGGTGGTGGAAATATCACTACGAAGCGAGTGATATGACTCCTGAAGACTACAGCTCTTCGAGCGTCGGAGTGAGGCTCGAGGAGACTTATTGCGGGTGGCGGAAGCGTATATAATACAAGTGACCAATATCCGGGATCGCGCAGGACTGACTGGGACTCCTCTAGGCATCGGACGCGCTATCAAACTCTTCATCCAAGAGATCGCCTTCGTCAACATCTGGCCAAATCAACAAGCCAGGTGAGTACTATGAAAGTACTCGCAAGACAGATCGGACATAAGATATAACAAATGTAAACATGAAGCATATGAACAATTTATCCAGTGCGTTCAGACATAGAGATAATAAATACTGGGTGCCAAGCGAGGGTCTGAATGACGCCTCGAGCGGAAACTGCAGAATAGTAATACTGGTGCCAAACGAGTGTCTGAATGACTCCTCGAGCGGAAACTGCAAGAATAGTAATACTGGTGCCAAGCGAGTGTCTGAATGACTCCTCGAGCGGAAAATGCAAGAATAGTAATACTGGTGCCAAGCGAGTGTCTAAATGACTCCTCGAGCGGAAACTGCAAGAATAATAATAATGCCACAGTCGGACGTCTGAGCGACATCACATAAAGGGCTTATAACAGAAAATAAAAGACGAACATGCCACAGTCGGACGTCTGAGCGACATCACCTAAAGGGCTTATATTTAATGTAAGGAACAAAAACACGCCACAGTCGGACGTCTGCGCGACGTCACATAAAGGGCTTATATTGTAGCTCAATAATACAATAGTTCGGGAACATAAATTATCACAAGTACGAGACAAATATAAAGTTAGTCCATCCACAGGAATAATAATTTAACTGGATTTACCACTTGGGCTTGTTCACCGGGGACAAGTTTTTCATGCGGATAGATATGGATATACTGATTACACTACTTGATCATGGATACGATGACTTGGAAGGAATTGACTCTGCAGAGCTTGTACTTAACCACAGCCAACGGATTTCAGTAGTCACGGGGACTAGTTCCGTCTACGGTGTTTTGGAAGAAACACGTCTAACCAGTACACACCCAATTCAACCTTCCGAAGCCAGTGATCACCCTCGGCAACGTTCAAGAAAAACCTTGAGACGGGGAGGCTACAACCTCGCGTAGCATGGGATCAAATTTCTATACGCGCGCTCTAAGGGGGTGCCCCCCCTCTCGGTCCCAACCGGAAACACCCATGCCCCCTGACCGGATGACTGGCTTTAATCCTGGGCCAAGGTACCATCATCCCGGCCTCTCTGTTTGGTGTGTACACGGAAAGAGGTTACCAACTTACTAAACCGCATCCTGGCAAATGAAACATGTGGTAGCACAGAAGGGGGAAAGAACGATAACGTGACTCCGTCCACGTTAGCGTCGGAGAAAGTCGGATGACGCAAGGCTGGTATGCTACAACAGTACCACCTTGCTGCCCTTCATGTCACCACATGATTTGGCCATCTCTCATCAGAGATCATCGCAACTTTGGAACATGCGGGGAAAAGAACGATAACGTGACTCCGTCCACGTTAGCGTCGGAGAAAGTCGGATGACGCAAGGCTGGTATGCTACAACAGTACCACCTTGCTGCCCTTCATGTCACCACATGATTAGGCCATCTCTCATCAGAGATCATCGCAACTTTGGAACATGCGGGGAAAAGAACGATAACGTGACTCCGTCCATGTTAGCGTCGGAGAAAGTCGGATGACGCAAGGCTGGTATGCTACAACAGTACCACCTTGCTGCCCTTCATGTCACCACATGATTAGGCCATCTCTCATCAGAGATCATCGCAACTTTGGAACATGCGGGTAGTTGCCTTACAAGCAACGAGGTATTTACCGACACTCATATGCCACGCACAAACCTTCAAGCAAACATGAAAAACACTTATCACATCAAATGTTCAAACATGCTTGCCTGGTTCGGAGAAGTCGGAGTCTAGCTCGGCGAAGTTCGCGGCTCCGTCACCTCTTCCGGAACCTACGGCAATCACGAAAAGCGGGTACTAACGTGAAAACCAAAGGGTGCACAGAAACTTCTCCAAATATTTTTCAATAAATCCCATAAAAAACTAGACAAAATTTGAAGATTTTCAGAAAAAGAATCACTCAAAAATCCCTTTTTATTAAAAAGTTATAAAGGTTTCTGTCCAGGGACTTATCTGTAATGAAACAGAAAAGTTCCAGGGTTTTAACTGAGAAAACAGAAAACGGTTCGATTGGAAATGCGCAAGCTCAAGAGAGAAAACGTATTTTGCCCGAAGGCGCCAACAGAAAACGGTTCGCGAAAGAATAGAATAGAGGCTGACAAGCGGGGTCCACATGTCAGGTTTGAAAAGCTCGCCGGCGCCCGAAGACTGCGGTGGACGCCGGCGTCGAACCACGGCGAGTTAGGAGGATCGGAGGGTACCAAGAGCTTCAGCGTGTTCTTCCGCGTCGGTGGGTGGTGGACTCGACCAACGGGGAGCACCACGTCGACGGCGACACTATCTCCGGCGGACGGCGGCTCGGGTGATGGTGGGGAACTCCGGTGGAGGGCTGCAAACCTCGAATTGAAGCACGGGTCAGAAGGAGGGATGCATAGTGAGGCTACTGGCAAGAGAAGGGAGGCGGAGGTGCACACACGAGGGCGAATCGAGCTGGATCCCGTGGCGGGTCGCGGCGGCCGGAGTCGAGGAAGGAGACCTCCTCGGGGCTCTTCCAGTGGCTAGGCGTGCTCTAGGTGGAGTGCAGGGATGGTGGGTGCTCGAGTTGAAGCTCGGGGCCTCTATTTATAGGCGGATCGACGGGGTGGCCGTGAACGGAGAATCTCCGGCGAGCGATTACGGCGATGCAGTGGATTGGCAGGAGGTTTGAGTGGCCAGGCAGCATCAGTGGAGGTTACTGGTGTCATTCCACAGCTAAACGGAGTTGGTCTTGGCGTAATGGTGTCGGTCCACGGTGAGATGGCCGCACGGGCTCGACGGCGGCAGAGAGCGCGCTCCGCGCCCTGCGGTTCACGACGAGAGTGGCAGCGCGTTCGGGGGAGTGGAAGGCCACGCGGCGAGCTCCGGTGGCTTGGGCGGCGCTGGGTGGCGCCGTGCCTCCCGCTGGCGGCCGCAAAGCCGCCGCTGGCGTCGGTCACGGGGCGGCGCACCTTCTGCTGCTCGTCGCCGACGTCCGCAAGGTGCCAGGCGTTCGTGCGGTGCAGGAACAAGGGGGAGGGGACGAGGAGCAAGGCGACACAATGGCACTGGCGAGATCGACAACCATCTCTGAAGAAAACGACAGTAAGCCACTGGACTGTTCTCTGAATTATCTGAACTTGATTTTGACAATGCACTGCAAGTGTTCGACAGAAAGATTTGGCAATGAGAATTTTTTCTGGAGCTGGTACTTGGTGAGGTGACCACTCAATGCACCCAGAGGCTGCCTGATTTTACTTGGAATTTTTGGAAAAGGATTTGAATGAATTTCACCAAATTTGACAAATCTGGTCCAAACTTGCAGCAAGTGTAGTTTGAAAATTTTGAACTGAAGACCAGTGGATCTTCCTGGATCTTGGTTGAGGGTTCAAAGGACTAGGGAGGAGAGTTGGTTTGGGGGCAAAAATCAAAACAGAAAGTAGAGTTCCTTTGTAAATCACCAATGGATAGAATAGAAGACAGAAATTTATTTGAATAAGATTTAAATGGAAAATAAACATAGGGGAGGTTCAACTTGCTGGATTAGATGCCAAACATGATCCAAAGATGAGGGGAGGGTTAGGAGAGAGTATGTGCACTAAGGCCATGGCAAGAGGGAAATGTTGGAAGTGGTAAAGGATTTTTCCAAAAGCCATAGTGCAAATTTCAAAGAGCTTTTCAAAAGGCATTTTCCCAAGTGAAAAGTATTTTGTCTTGAGTCCAAATGAAAAGCAAGAACCTCCAAGACCAAAGACAGATCTTGGGTGAATCCAAATAAAACTTTTGCCATAAAAAAAATATTTGAAAGGGAGAGTTCTTTTAAAAAAAATTTAAATCACCTCCCTCAAGTCAAATAAAAATCTTTTGAAAAATCCAAATAAAAACTTGGGTGTCACATCCAAAAGTCTATATAAAACCAAATGCTTTGATCACACTATCAAAGCGTTTATTCCAACTCCGAGAGGCTCGCACCAGTCCATAAATGGATCGCTGGAGCTTGCGCACTTTGTTAGCACCCTTTGGATCGACAAAACCTTCCAGCTGCATCATATACAACTCTTCTTCCAGAAATCCATTCAGGAATGCAGTTTTTACATCCATTTGCCAAATTTCATAATCATAAAATGCGGCAATTGCTAACATGATTCGGACAGACTTAAGCATCGCTACGGGTGAGAAGGTCTCATCGTAGTCAATCCCTTGAACTTGTCGAAAACCATTCGCAACAAGTCAAGCTTAATATACAGTAACATTCCCTTCATCGTCAGTCTTCTTCTTGAAGATCCATTTATTCTCAATGGCTTGCCGATCATCGGGCAAGTCAACCAAAGTCCACACATTGTTCTCATACATGGATCCCATCTCAGATTTCATGGCCTCAAGCCATTTTGCGGAATCTGGGCTCACCATTGCTTCTGCATAGTTCGTAGGTTCGTCATGGTCTAGTAACATAACCTCCAGAACAGGATTACCGTACCACTCTGCTGCGGATCTTACTCTGGTTGACCTACGAGGTTCAGTAAGAACTTGATCTGAAGTTCCATGATCATCATCATTAACTTCCTCACTAATTGGTATAGACGTCACAGGAACCGGTTTCTGTGATGAACTACTTTCCAATAAGGGAGCAGGTACGGTTACCTCATCAAGTTCTACTTTCCTCCCACTCACTTCTTTCGAGAGAAACTCCTTCTCTAGAAAGGATCCATTCTTAGCAACGAATGTCTTGCCTTCGGATCTGTGATAGAAGGTGTACCCAACTGTCTCCTTTGGGTATCCTATGAAGACACATTTCTCCGATTTGGGTCCGAGCTTATCAGGTTGAAGCTTTTTCACATAAGCATCGTAGCCCCAAACTTTAAGAAACGACAACTTTGGTTTCTTGCCAAACCACAATTCATAAGGCGTCGTCTCAACGGATTTTGATGGTGCCCTATTTAACGTGAATGCAGCCGTCTCTAAAGCATAACCCCAAAACGATAGCGGTAAATCAGTAAGAGACATCATAGATCGCACCATATCTAGTAAAGTACGATTACGATGTTCGGACACACCATTACGCTGTGGTGTTCCGGGTGGCGTGAGTTGCGAAACTATTCCGCATTGTTTCAAATGTAGACCAAACTCGTAACTCAAATATTCTCCTCCACGATTAGATCGTAGAAACTTTATTTTCTTGTTACGATGATTTTCAACTTCAGTATGAAATTCTTTGAATTTTTCAAATGTTTCAGACTTGTGTTTCATTAAGTAGATATACCCATATCTTGTTAAATCATCTGTGAAGGTGAGAAAATAACGATACCCGCCGTGAGCCTCAACATTCATTGGACCACATACATCTGTATGTATGATTTTCAACAAATCTGTTGCTCGCTCCATAGTTCCGGAGAACGGCATTTTAGTCACCTTGCCCATGAGGCACGGTTCGCAAGTACCAAGTGATTCATAATCAAGTGGTTCCAAAAGTCCATCAGTATGGAGTTTCTTCATGCGCTTTACACCGATATGACCTAAACGGCAGTGCCACAAATAAGTTGCACTATCATTATCAACTCTGCATCTTTTGGCTTGAACATTATGAATATGTGTATCACTACTATCGAGATTCATAAAAAATATACCACTCTTCAAGGGTGCATGACCATAAAAGATATTACTCATATAAATAGAGCAACCATTATTCTCTGATTTAAATGAATAACCATCTCGCATCAAACAAGATCCAGATATAATGTTCATGCTCAACGCTGGCACCAAATAACAATTATTTAGGTCTAATACTAATCCCGAAGGTAGATGTAGAGGTAGCATGCCGACCGCGATCACATCGACTTTGGAACCATTTCCCACGCGCATCGTCACCTCGTCCTTAGCCAATCTTCGCTTAATCCGTAGCCCCTGTTTCGAGTTGCAAATATTAGCAACAGAACCAGTATCAAATACGCAGGTGCTACTGCGAACATTAGTAAGGTACACATCAATAACATGTATATCACATATACCTTTGTTCACCTTGCCATCCTTCTTATCTGCCAAATACTTGGGGAAGTTCCGCTTCCAGTGACCAGTCTGCTTGCAGTAGAAGCACTCAGTCTCAGGCTTAGGTCCAGACTTGGGTTTCTTCTCTTGAGCAGCAACTTGGTTGCTGTTCTTTTTGAAGTTCCCCTTCTTCTCCCTTTGCCCTTCTTCTTGAAACTGGTGGTCTTGTTGACCATTAACACTTGATGCTCCTTCTTGATTTCTACCTCCGCAGCCTTTAGCATTGCGAAGAGCTCGGGAATCGTCTTATCCATCCCTTGCATGTTATAGTTCATCACGAAGCTCTTGTAGCTTGGTGGAAGTGATTGAAGAATTCTGTCGATGACGCTATCATCCGGAAGATTAACTCCTAGTTGAATCAAGTGATTGTTATACCCAGACATTTTGAGTGTATATTCACTAACAGAACTATTCTCCTCCATCTTGCAGCTGTAAAACTTATTGGAGACTTCATATCTCTCAATCCGGGCATCTGCTTGAAATATTAACTTCAGCTCCTGGAACTTCTCATATGCTCCATGACGTTCAAAACGTCGTTGAAGTCCTGGTTCTAAGCCGTAAAGCATGGCACACTGAACTATTGAGTAGTCATCAGCTTTGCTTTGCCAGACGTTCATAACATCTGGTGTTGCTCCTGCAGCAGGTTTGGCACCTAGCGGTGCTTCCAGGACATAATTCTTCTGTGCAGCAATGAGGATAATCCTCAAGTTACAGACCCAGTCCGTGTAATTGCTACCATCATCTTTCAACTTAGCTTTCTCAAGGAACGCATTAAAATTCAACGGAACGACAGCACGGGCCATCTATCTAAAATCAACATAGACAAGCAAGATACTATCAGGTAGTAAGTTCATGATAAATTTAAGTTCAATTAATCATATTACTTAAGAACTCCCACTTAGATAGACATCTCTCTAATCCTCTAAGTGATCACGTGATCGATATCAACTAAACCATAACCGATCATCATGTGAAATGGAGTAGCTTTCAATGGTGAACATCACTATGTTGATCATATCTACTATATGATTCATTTCGACCTTTCGGTCTCAGTGTTCCGAGGCCATATCTGCATATGCTAGGCTCCTCAAGTTTAACCTGAGTATTCTGCGTGTGCAAAACTGGCTTGCACCCGTTGTAGATGGATGTAGAGCTTATCACACCCGATCATCACGTGGTGTCTGGGCACGACGAACTTTGGCAACGGTGCATACTCAGGGATAACACTTTTTATCTTGAAATTTAGTGAGAGATCATCTTATAATGCTACCATCAATCAAAGCAAGATAAGATGCATAAAAGATAAACATCACATGCAATTAATATAAGTGATATGATATGGCCATCATCATCTTGTGCTTGTGATCTCCATCTCCGAAGCACCGTCATGATCACCATCGTCACCGGCGCGACACCTTGATCTTCATCGTAGAATCGTTGTCGTCTCGCCAATCTTATGCTTCTACGACTATCGCTACCACTTAGTGATAAAGTAAAGCATTACAGGGCGATTGCATTGCATACAATAAAGCGACAACCATATGGCTCCTGCCAGTTGCCGATAACTCGGTTACAAAACATGATCATCTCATACAATAAAATTTAGCATCATGCTTTGACCATATCACATGACAACATGCCCTGCAAAAACAAGTTAGACGTCCTCTACTTTGTTGTTGCATTACGTGGCTGCTACGGGCTGAGCAAGAACCGTTCTTACCTATGCAACAAAACCACAACGATAGTTTGTCGAGTTGGTGCTGTTTTAACCTTCGCAAGGACCGGGCGTAGCCACACTCGGTTCAACTAAAGTTGGAGAAACTGACACCCGCCAGCCACCTGTGTGCAAAGCACGTCGGTAGAACCAGTCTCGGTAAGCGTACGCGTAATGTCGGTCCGGGCCGCTTCATCCAACAATACCGCCGAACCAAAGTATGACATGCTGGTAAGCAGTATGACTTATATCACCCACAACTCACTTGTGTTCTACTCGTGCATATGACATCTACGCATAAAACCAGGCTCGGATGCCACTGTTGGGGAACGTAGTAATTTCAAAAAATTTCCTACGCACACACAAGATCATGGTGATGCATAGCAACGAGAGGGGAGAGTGTTGTCTACGTACCCTCGTAGACCAAAAGCGGAAGCGTTAGCACAACGCGGTTGATGTAGTCGTACGTCTTCACGATCCGACCGATCAAGTACCGAACGTACGGGACCTCCGAGTTTAGCACACGTTCAGCCCGATGACGTCCCTCGAACTCCGATCCAGCCGAGTGTTGAGGGAGAGTTTCGTCAGCACGACGGTGTGGTGACGATGATGATGTTCTACCGACGCAGGGCTTCGCCTAAGCACCACTACAGTATTATTGAGGTGGACTATGGTGGAGGGGGGCACCGCACACGGCTAAAAGATCAACTAATCAATTGTTGTGTCTTTGGGGTGCCCCTGCCCCCGTATATAAAGGAGCAAGGGGGGGGGGAGGTGCGGCCGGCCAGGAGGAGGTGCGCCAGGAGGAGTCCTACTCCCACCGGGAGTAGGACTCCCTCCCTTCCTTGTTGGATTAGGAGAAGGGGGGAAAGAGGAGGGAGAGAGGAAGGAAAGGGGTGGGGGGGGGCGCCTCCCCCTCTCCTTGTCCTATTCGGACTAGAGGGGGAGGGGCGCGCGGCCCTGCCCTAGCCGCCTCTCCTATTCCCCACTAAGGCCCACTATGGCCCATTAAGCCCTCGGGGGGTTCCGGTAACCCCTCGGTACTCCGGTAAAATCCCGATTTCACCCGGAACACTTCCGATATCCAAATATAGGCTTCCTATATATCAATCTTCATGTCTCGACCATTTTGAGACTCCTCATCATGCCCGTGATCACATCCGGGACTCCGAACAACCTTTGGTACATCAAAACTCATAAACTCATAATATAACCGTCATCGAAACTTTAAGCGTGCAGACCCTACGGGTTCGAGAACTATGTAGACATGACCGAGACATGTCTCCGGTCAATAACCAATAGCGGAACCTGGATGCTCATATTGGCTCCCACATATTCTACGAAGATCTTTATCGGTCAGACCGCATAACAACATACGTTGTTCCCTTTGTCATCGGTATGTTACTTGCCCGAGATTCGATCGTCGGTATCTCAATACCTAGTTCAATCTCGTTACTGGCAAGTCTCTTTACTCGTTCCGTAATACATCATCCCGCAACTAACTCATTAGTTGCAATGCTTGCAAGGCTTAAGTGATGTGCATTACCGAGTGGGCCCAGAGATACCTCTCTGACAATCGGAGTGACAAATCCTAATCTCGAAATACGCCAACCCAACAAGTACCTTCGGAGACACCTGTAGAGCACCTTTATAATCACCCAGTTACGTTGTGACGTTTGGTAGCACACAAAGTGTTCCTCCGGTAAACGGGAGTTGCATAATCTCATAGTCATAGGAACATGTATGAGTCATGAAGAAAGCAATAGCAACATACTAAACGATCGAGTGCTAAGCTAGTGGAATGGGTCAAGTCAATCACATCATTCTCCTAATGATGTGATCCCGTTAATCAAATGACAACTCATGTCAATGGCTAGGAAACATAACCATCTTTGATCAACGACTAGTCCAGTAGAGGCATAGTAGTGACACTCTGTTTGTCTATGTATTCACACAAGTATTATGTTTCCGGTTAATACAATTCTAGCATGAATAATAAACATTTATCATGATATAAGGAAATAAATAATAACTTTATTATTGCCTCTAGGGCATATTTCCTTCACTGCAGTGGTCGGACATTGAGTCTCACTCAACTTCACACCTTGTAACACAGGCAAGAACCCTTTCTTTGACTGATCCATTTTGAACTTCTTCAAAATCTTATCAAGGTATGTGCTTTGATAAAGTCCAATTAAGCGTCTTGATCTATCTCTATAGATCTTGATGCCCAATATGTAAGCAGCTTCACCGAGGTCTTTCATCGAAAAATTCTTATTCAAGTATCCTTTATGCTATTCATAAATTTTGTATCATTTCCAATCAACAATATGTCATCCACATATAATATTAGAAATGCTACAGAGCTCCAACTCACTTTATTGTAAATACAGGCTTCTCTAAAAATCTGTATAAAACCATATGCTTTGATCACACTATCAAAGCGTATATTCCATCTCCGAGAGGCTTGCACCAGTCCATAAATGGATCACTGGAGCTTGCACACTTTTTAGCACCTTTAGGATCGACAAAACCTTCTAGTTGCATCATATACAACTCTTCTTTAAGAAATCCATTAAGGAATGTAGTTTTGACATCCATTTGCCAAATTTCATAATCATAAAATGCGGTAATTGCTAACATGATTCGGACAGACATAAGCATCACTACGAATGAGAAGGTCTCATCGTAGTCAACTCCTTGAACTTGTCAAAAACCTTCTGCAACAAGTCGAGCTTTGTAGACAGTAACATTACCGTTAGCGTCAGTCTTCTTCTCGAAGATCCATTTATTCTCTATGGCTTGCCAATCCTCCGTAGCACTTTGTTCTCATACATGGATCCCATCTCAGATTTCATGGCCTCATGCCATTTCGCGGAATCTGGGCTCACCATCGCTTCCTCATAGTTCGTAGGTTCGTCATGGTCAAGTAACATGACCTCCAGAACATGATTACCGTACCACTCTGGTGCGAATCTTACTTTGGTTGACCTATGAGGTTCTGTAGTAACTTGATCAGAAGCTTCATGATCATTATCATTAGCTTCTTTACTAATTGGTGTAGGAATCACTGGAACTGATTTCTGTGATGAACTATTTTCCAATAAGGGGGCAGGTACAATTACCTCATCAAGTTCTACTTTCCTCCCACTCACTTCTTTCGAGAGAAACTCCTTCTCTAAAAAGGATCCATTCTTAGCAACGAATATCTTGCCTTCGGATCCGTGATAGAAGGTGTACCCAACAGTCTCCTTTGGGTATCCTATGAAGACACATTTCTCCGATTTGGGTTCGAGCTTATCAGGTTGAAGCTTTTTCACATAAGCATCACAGCCCCAAACTTTAAGAAACAACAACTTGGGTTTCTTGCCAAACCACAGTTCATACGGTGCCGTCTCAACGGATTTATATGGTGCCCTATTTAACGTGAATGCAGCTGTCTCTAAAGCATAACCCCAAAACGATAGCGATAAATCAGTAAGAGACATCATAGATTGCACCATATCTAATAAAGTACGATTACGACGTTCAGACACACCATTACGCTGTGGTGTTCCAGGTGGCGTGAGTTGCGAAACTATTCCCGCTATTTCAAATGAAGACCAAACTCATAACTCAAATATTCACCTCCACGATCAGATCGTAGAAACTTTATTTTCTTGTTATGATGATTTTCCACTTCACTCTGAAATTCTTTAAACTTTTCAAATGTTTCAGACTTATGTTTCATCAAGTAGATATACCCATATCTGCTCAAATCATCTATGAAGGTCAGAAAATAATGATACCCGCCGCGAGCCTCAACACTCATCGGACCGCATACATCAGTATGTATTATTTCCAACAAGTCTGTTGCTCGCTCCATAGTTCCGGAGAATGGCGTTTTAGTCATCTTGCCCATGAGGCATGGTTCACAAGCATCAAATGATTCATAATCAAGTGATTCCAAAAGCCCATCAGCATGGAGTTTCTTCATGCGCTTTACACCAATATGACCTAAACGGCAGTGCCACAAATAAGTTGCACTATCATTAATAAACTTATATCTTTTGCCTTCAATACTATGAATATGTGTATCACTACTATCGAGATTCAACAAAAATAGACCACTCATCAAGGGTGCATGACCATAAAAGATATTACTCATATAAATAGAACAACCATTATTCTCTGATTTAAATGAATAACCGTCTCGCATCAAAGAAGGTCCAGATATAATATTCATGCTTAACGCTGGCACCAAATAACAATTATTCAGGTCTAAAACTAATCCCGAAGGTAGATGTGGAGGTAGCGTGCCGACGGCGATCACATCGACTTTGGAACCATTTCCCACGCGCATCGTCACCTCGTCCTTAGCCAATCTTTGTTTAATCCGTAGCCCCTATTTCGAGTTGCAAATATGAGCAACAGAACCAGTATGAAATACCCAGCCGCTACTACGAGCATTAGTAAGGGACACATCAATAACATGTATATCAAATATACCTTTCACTTTGCTATCCTTCTTATCTGCCAAATACTTGGGGCAGTTCCACTTCCAGTGACCAGTCCCTTTGCAGTAGAAGCACTCAGTCTCAGGCTTAGGTCCAGACTTGGGCTTCTTCACTTGAGCAGCAACTTGCTTGCCGTTCTTCTTGAAGTTCCCCTTCTTCCCTTTGCCCTTTTTCTTGAAACTGGTGGTCTTGTTAACCATCAACACTTGATGCTCCTTCTTGATTTCTACCTCCACAGCCTTTAGCATTGCGAAGAGCTCGGGAATTGTCTTATCCATCCCTTGCATATTATAGTTCATGACAAAGCTTTTGTAGTTTGGTGGCAGTGATTGAAGAACTCTGTTAATGACACTGTCAACAGGAAGATTAACTCCTAGTTGAGTCAAGTGGTTGTGGTACCCAGACATTCTGAGTATATGTTCATTGACAGAACTATTCTCCTCCATTTTGCAGCTGTAGAACTTATTGGAGACTTCATATCTCTCAATCCGGGCATTTGCTTGAAATATTGTGACACCCAAGATTTTTTTTAATTGGCTTTTTTCAAAACTTTTATTTGATTTGAGGGAGGTGATTTAAAAATTTTCTTCTAAAGAACTCTCCCTCTCAAAAAAAAACTTTTTTTTATGACAAATGTTTTGTTTGGTTTCATCCTAGACTTGACTGTTGGTCTTGGAGGTTTTTCATCTCATGTTGGCTCAAATTTTTTTCATTGGGAAAAATATATTTGAAATCTTTTAAACAGCCCTATGGCATTTGGAGTTATCTTTTCCTTTTTCAAATATCTCTCTTGCCATGACCTAAGTGGAAATCCCCTCCCATAAGCCTTTCCCCATCTTTGGATCATGATATACTTCAAATCCAGCAGTTTGAACCTCCCCATGATTTTTCTTCCATTTAATTCTTATCAAAAATATTTTCTGCCCTCTACTCTAGCTCTTGGAGATTTACAAAGGAGCTACCATTTCTACTTTGAGTTTGGCCTCCAAACAAATTTCCCTAGCTAGTCCTTAGAGCCCTCAACCAAGATCCATGATGATCCACTGGTCTCCGGTTCAAATATTTCAAATTATACTTGCTGCAAGTTTGGACCTTATTTGCCAAATTTGATGAAATTCAATTGTTTTCTCCTCCTAAAAATCTGAGAAAATTCAGGCAGTCTCTGGATGCATTGAGAGGTCACCTCACCAAGTCCCAGCTCCAGAAATTTTTTCTTCATGCCAAATCATTTCGTCGAACACCTGCAGAGCATTGTCACTGTCATGTTCAGAGTTCAGTAAACAGTTTCAGCAAACTGCTGTCGTTTTCTTCAGAGCCCGACGTCGATCTCGCCAGTACCGCGGTGGCGCCTTGCTCCCTGTTCCCTCCTTCTTATCCCTGCGCCGCACGATCGCCAGGAAGCTTGCGGGCGTCGGCGACGAGCAGGAGGAGGTGCGCCACCCCGTGAGCGACGGCAGCAGCGGCTTTGCAGCTGCCAGAGAGAGGCGCAGCGTGGACGGCGCCGTCCAGCGCCGCCCAAGCCATCGGAGGCCGCCGCGTGGCCACCCACTCACCCGTGCACGCTGCCATCCTTCGCCGTGAACTGCTAGGCGCGGAGCGCGCTCTCTGCCGCCGCCGTGCCCGTACGGCCGCCCCGTCGAGGACCGACGCATTACGCCAAGCCCGACCGAGGTTTAGCGGGGGAACGGCACCGGTGAACCACCCTGATGGTACCTAGCCTCCTAAACCCACTGCCCAACCACTGCCTCACCGTAATCGCTCGCCGGAGCTACCCCGTTCATGGCCACCCCCTTGGATCGCCTATAAATAGAGGCCCCGAGCTCGAACTCGAACCCACACCACCTCTGCACTCCACCAATACCACGCCAAGCCACTGGAAGAGCCCCGAGGGAGCCTTCTTCCCCAACTCCGGCCGCCTCGACCCGCCACGGGGTCCAGCTCGATTCACCCCCGTGCGTGCACCGCTACCTCTCAACTCTTGCCAGTAGCTTCCTAATGCATCCACTCTCCTGACCCGCGCTTCAATTTGGAGTTTGCAGCGCCCACTGGGGTACTCCACCATCGCCCGAACCACCGTCCGCCGGAGAAAGTGTCGCCGTCGACGTGGTGCTCTCCGACGACCAAGTCCACCACCCACCGACGCGGAAGAACACCCTGAAACTCTTGGTACCCTCCGATCTCTCTGCCTCGCCGTGGTTCGACGCCGGCGACCACCGCAGCCTTCGGGCGCCGGCGAGCTCCATTGGAGTTTTAAACCTGACGGGTGGACCCCCTCGTCAGCCTCTCTTCTTTTTCCCCCTCGAACCGTTTTCTGTTGGCGCCTTCGGGCAAATGCATTTTCTCTTTGGACTGGCGCCTTTTACTCCGAACCGTTTTCTGTTTTCTCAAACAAGTCCCTGGTTCTTTTCTGTTTCATCACAGATCTGTCCCTGGACTAAAACCCTTATAACTTTTTAATAAAAGATGATTTTTGATTGATTCTTTTTCTGTCAATCTTGTATTTTTGTCTAGTTTTTTATAGTATTTATTTGGAAAAATTTTGGAACTATTTTTATGCACGCGTCGATGTTCACGTTAGTATACGGTTTCGTTATACCGTAGGTTCCGGAGGAGGTGACGGAGCCGCGAACTTCGCCGAGCTAGACTCCGACTTCTCCGAGCCAGGCAAGCATGTTTGAACCTTTGATATGATAGGTGTTTGCATATTTGCTTGAATGGTTTGTGCATGGCATATGAGCATCGGTGAGTGTTACGTTGCATGCAAGGCAACTGACCGTGTGTTTCGAAGTTACTGTGATCTTCGATGAGAGATGACCTGATCATGTGGTGACATGAAAGGTGGTAAGATGGTATTGTTGTAGCATGACAGTCTTACGTCATCCGATAAACTCCGACGTTAACGTGGTCTGAGCCACGTTGCCGTTCTTCCCCTTTCGTGCTACCACATGTTTTCTGCAAAGAATACGGTTTAGTAAGTTGATAACCTCTTTCCGTGTACACACCAAATGGAGGGGCCAGGATGAGGGTTCCATGGCCCTGGATTAAAGCCAGTCACCCGGTCAGGGGGCATGGGTGTTTCCGGTTGGGACCGAGAGGGGGGCACCCCTTAGAGCGCGCGTATATAAATTTGATCCCATGCTACGCGAGGTTGTAGCCTCCCCGTCTCAAAGTTTTTCTTGAACGTTGCCGAGGGTGATTCCTGGCATCGGAATGTTGAATGGGTGTGTACTGGTTAGATGTGTTTCTCCTAAAACACCGTAAACGGAACTAGTCCCTGTGACTACTGAAATCCGTTGGCTGTGGTTAAAGTACAAACTCTGCAGAGTCAAATCCTTCCGAGTCAATCGTGTCTATGGTCAAGGACCATGGCCAGTATATCCATATCTATGTCAGTCCTCGTGGTAACATCCCCGGTGAACAAGCTTGAGTGGTATACCCGTTTGAATTGTTATTCCTGTGGATGGACTAACCTATATTTTATCTCGTACCTGAATATTCCCTTGCAATGATTTTTATTTATGAGCCACTGAAATATTAAGTTATGGAATAGAAGCCCTTTATGTGATGTCGCTCAGACGTCCGACTGTGGCACTCTTGTCATTTACTTTCAATATAAGCCCTTTATGAGATGTCGCTCAGACGTCCAACTGTGGCACTCTTGTCATTTACTTTCAATATAAGCCCTTTATGTGATGTCGCTCAGACGTCCGACTGTGGCACTCTTGTCATTTACTTTCAATATAAGCCCTTTATGTGATGTCGCTCAGACGTCCGACTGTGGGCACGCCCGTTATTTACATTTGATATAAGCCCTTTATGTGATGTCGCTTCAGACGTCCGACTGTGGCACACACTGTTATTTATTTTCCCATTATAAGCCCTTTATGTGGTGTCGCCTTGACGCCCGACTGCGGCATTGTTATTTCTTTTGTTTCCTTTCGAGGAGTCATTCAGACACTCGTTTGGCCTTCAGTATTACATTGGGATTTCGGGAGGACTACCGCCCGACTTCTCTTTTATTCTTCATGCAAAGCTATTTCATTGTCTGAGTGCGCTCTATTAATCTGTTCATATGCATCATGTTTACATTTGTTATATCTTACGTCCGAACTGTCTTGCGAGTACTTTCATAGTACTCACCTGGCTTGTTGATTTGGCCAGATGTTGATGAAGGCGTTCTCATGGATGAAGAGTTTGATAGTGAGTCCGACGCCTAGAGGAATCCCAGTCAGTCCCGTGCGATCCTGGATATTGGTCACTTGTATTATATACGCTTCCGCCACCCACAATAAGTATCCTCGAGCCTCACTCCGACGCTCGAAGAGCTGTTAGATTTCAGGAGCCATGTCACCACTTCACTGTGATATTTCCCACCACCGCTTTTATCGTGAGTTAGTAGTTACGTCACCCTATCCGCCTTTATGTGTAATATCGGCGTGTTTGTAATAAATTGTTGAGCAGTCTCCGCTCAACCTTGTATTATATTTAGTACTCCTGGTTTCTCTTCTGTGATCAACATTTTGTCTACCAGTGAGAAGGATTCTTCTCTATTGGTCCATAAAAGGGATCGGTTTCTCAATAAATATTTTTATTGGAAAACCGGTCATGACAAGCTTGGTATCAGAGCCAGGCTGACTGTAGGAAGCCACTAGGTGCGATCGCTAATCGGTTATTAGCGTCTTTAGTGCTTTTTCAGCATTTTGCAAATGTAGCTATTTTCTGTTGGTCATCATAAATTTATGATATGACTACTCAGAATTTTTGCCTACTTTTGTAGATGGCTGGCAGCAACTGCGAGACTCGGGTGTTCACTAATGTGCCCGAGGGGTTTGTCAAACTCCTCGTCTCCATCACCAATCTCGCGATCGGGCCAGCGACTCGTCCGGAGTTCACGCTTTACCAGCACAAGCTCAGCGACGACGTGTCTATGCACCAGGCCGTGGTGCAATTCAAGGGAGGACGTTCTGCGTCTCGCCACTTCCGTTTTGTGGGAAGGGCCATGCCTACGGAGAGGCATGCCATGCAGATGGCTGCCCGTGAGGCGATAGCTCGCCTTCGGGACATTCTTCCTTCGATGAAGACTCGTCGCTACCGCTACCTCCCATGCCATGTGCCATATACTTGTCACTATGCATTTGCCTGCCATAGGGGAGAGCGGGATGAAGCTATCGAGATGCTTGTTGAGTATCTCAAAGCTCTAGAGGAAGATTTCGACAACCTCGTGGACGATCTTGTGGCTGCCCGCATGGACTTGGTTCGGGGCGGTTCTGCTAGCAGGAAGGAACTTCTCCACATGGCACCGCCACTGACGTACGTCTCGTCCTCAGCGTCCTATTCACCTGCCGTTTTGGCCACTGCTCGCCGTCTGCCTACCACTGAGGAGTTCGACCGGGTCATTGGTCCTACTCCAGTCAGAGCTGCACCGCCTGCCGCACCCGCACTACCGCCTGTCGCACCCGCGCCATCACCTCAGCACAGTGCTACGCGCCTGGAGCCGGTTAGGGAGGAGGTGGAGGTTGAGTCTCCTGCACCGCTGGGTCTTACCCTCGGCAAGGGAAAGGACATCTTCACCATCTCCGACTGAGTGCGCCTAGTCGCCGCGCGATGTGTCTGCATGTATGATATGTCTTATATGTACGTTAGTTTGTAGTACTTGTGTGCGCATCGTGTAGAATCCCGGAGGAGTATGCTAGCCTAAATAACATGTCAGGAGTGTGTGCGCACATCCTGAGTGATGTATCGTGTGTTTGCGTATCGCGTGTAAGATATGTGCTAAGCGGTCCTTCTCCGTGCGAAATCGTTTATGTCCTTGAAAAATCTTGAGGTCTTTTAAAAGTTTTCGTCTTTGCAAAATTTTCCTTGTGCCACACAGTTCTTCTCATGAGTTTTGCAAAATAATACCCCAGAGTGGAAAATGTCTCGTCCGTGGACTCGTTCCATGCCAAATCCCCCAGAAGAAGTTTATGGAACCCAGACAAGCAACAACTTCACTCAGGGACAGTCTAGTCAACAGGACAGCGAGGCAGCCTTATCTCAAGTATGCCGCCTTTTCGAACAAAGCCAACAGCAACACCAAGAAATGATGAATCACGTCATCAATATGGGGAATCACCGTGAGCCATACCAACCACACTCCAAGTTGTCTGAACTGCAGAAGACACGCCCTCCAACGTTTACTCACACTGATAGGCCGCTTGAAGCCGATGATTGGCTTCGTGACATCGAAAGAAAGTTGATTATTGCTCAATGTTCTGACCATGAGAAGGTGCTTTATGCACCTCACTACCTCACTGGAGCAGCTGCAGCATGGTGGGAGAACTTCCTACACATGCATCCCAGCGAACATAACATCACCTGGGAAGAGTTTAAGGAAGGCTTTCGTGGGGCACACATCCCCAGGAGCATCATAAAAATCAAGAAAAGAGAATTTGATGACCTCAAGCAGAGAGGCATGTCAGTGACGGAATACAACAGTCAGGTTACCCAGCTATCTCGTTATGCCTACGACGAGCATATGACTGAGAACAAGAGGATGGAAAAATTCTTGGACGGCCTGGCGCCAGCACTAAGATGCCAACTGGTCGTACACACTTTCCCAGGTTTCAAAACTCTGGTTGACAAGGCCATCACTTTGGAGAATGAGCGCCGCAGTCTGGAGGATATTCGTAAGCGAAAGAGGGACAAGACAACTCTTGCTCGCAACAACCGAAGCAAGACTGATGTTCAGAGGATTGAAGCGAGAAAATCCACGCCTACTGCTGTAAGGCCAACCAGACAGTTTCATTCAAGGGACAAGGACTTTACCTACCGTCCAGGGGTCACTTGCTATGCTTGTGGTGAAGAAGGGCACTATGCCAAACAGTGCCCAAAGCCAAGGAACTCGGCCCCCAAGCCGAACAATGGTGGGAATAATCCAGCCCCCAAGCGCAACAATTTCAATCCCAACAACAACCACAGGAAGGGTCACCTGAACCATGTGACCAGAGAAGAAGCGCAGAATGCCCCAGACATCGTGCTCGGTACGTTCCCTGTCAACACAGTACCTGCCACGGTTTTGTTTGATTCTGGAGCTTCTCACTCGTTCATTTCGAAGAGTTTTGTTTTGCAACATGGTTTTCCGATACTTCCTTTGGAAAAATCTATGATCATCAAGTCCCCCGGGAATAAGCAGATCACTCAGAGTTACTGCCAAGGAGTGATTATTGAATTCGAAGGACTAAAGTTTCAGGCTAATCTCATCGTGTTGGAAAATAAAGGACTGGATGTCATCCTAGGGATGGACTGGTTGACCACCAACAAAGGATTTATTGACTGTTTCAATCGGACCGTGATTCTCACTCACCATCATGGCAAGACAATAAAGGTTACAGCCCAAGAGAGACCACGGTCACGGCAACCAAAATTGAACAAAGTGGACATTTCAGAACTGAAAAAAGTTCCAGTGGTGTGCGAGTTTCCTCACGTATTTCCTGAAGAACTACCAGGCATGCCACCAGACCGAGAGATAGAGTTCAGCATTGAACTAGCACCTGGCACCACTCCCATCTATAAGAAACCCTATAGAATGGCACCCTCAGAATTGGTAGAATTGAAGATGCAAATTAAGGAATTACTGGACAAAGGATTTATTCGAGCCAGCTCCTCACCATGGGGTTCACCAGTGTTATTCGCCAAGAAAAAGGATGGGACACTGAGGTTGAGTATAGACTATCGAGCTCTCGATATGGTCACCATCAAAAACAAATATCCGATGCCACGGATAAATGATTTGTTTGACCAGCTCGCGCAAGCCAAGGTGTTCTCAAAAATTGATTTGAGATCGGGATATCATCAATTGAAAGTACGGACAGAAGATATCCCTAAGACAGCATTCACCTCCAGATACGGATTATATGAGTTCACAGTAATGCCGTTTGGACTGACGAACGCCCCCGCATATTTCGTCCACCTCATGAACAAAGTGTTTATGAAATTTATGGACAAATTTGTTGTGGTGTTCATTGACGATATTCTGGTATATTCAAGGACACCAGAAGAGCATGCTGAACATCTCAGAATTGTTTTGGGAGAATTAAGGAAACATCAATTATACGCCAAATTTAGCAAGTGTGAATTTTGGCTGAGACAAGTTGGTTTTCTAGGCCATATACTGACCCAAGAAGGCGTGGCCGTAGACCCAGAAAAGGTCAAAGCCATACTTGACTGGAAACCACCAGCTAACGTAACAGACGTGCAGAGTTTCCTGGGAATGGCCGGATATTACAGAAGATTTATTGAAGGATTCTCCACTATGGCAAAACCAATGACACAGTTTCTCAAGAAAGACAAGAAGTTTGTATGGACGGAAGCGTGCGAGAAAAGCTTCCAAGAACTCAAGAAGAAACTAACAACAGCACCGGTTTTGATCGTGCCAGACATACACAAGAGTTTTGAAGTGTATTGTGACGCATCCCGGAAGGGCCTCGGGTGCGTGCTGATGCAGGATGGCAAAGTTGTCGCGTATGCTTCCAGGCAACTACGGAAGCATGAGGAAAATTATCCAACTCATGACTTGGAGCTAGCAGCGGTCATCCATGCACTCAAGGAGTGGAGGCACTTTCTGTTGGGAAATCGTTGTGAAATATATACGGACCATAAGAGCCTTAAATATATTTTCACACAACCAGAGCTAAATTTACGACAACGACGCTGGTTGGAATTGGTCAAGGACTATGATGTCGGCATTCACTACCTTCCAGGGAAAGCAAATGTAGTGGCAGATGCTCTTAGTCGGAACCCCAGCCCGGGCAACGACGGTCCACAAAACTTGAGGCCTGAGTTTCAGCAGGAGTTCGCTAGACTCAACATGGTGTTAGTCTCTGAGGGCAACGTATCAAATCTGGAGATACATCCCACCCTAATGGAAGAAATTAAGAAGGCTCAGCATGGACATCCCAGCATCGAAGGTATAAAGAGGAAGATGAGCCTTGGCAAGGCTTCAGAGTTCGTCACAGACAATGAAGGAATATTATGGTACGGGGACAGACTTTGCGTACCTAACATTGAGGAACTCAAGCAACAAATCCTAACCGAAAGCCACACCGCTCCATACTCGATCCACCCCGGAGGAACCAAAATGTACAAAGACATTCAGGAAAGATTTTGGTGGCACGGTATGAAAAGGGATATAGCCGCATTTATTGCTTGTTGCGATTCATGTCAGCGCATTAAAGCCGAGCATCAAAAGCCAGCAGGGCTACTCCAGCCAAACAGGATACCTGAGTGGAAATGGGATGAAATTGGAATGGACTTCATCGTCGGACTACCTCGATCGCAACGCGGAAATGACGCCATATGGGTCATCACAGATAGGCTAACCAAGGTAGCACATTTCATTCCCGTGAAGACGACCTACTCCACTCAAAGGCTAGCCAAGCTTTATCTCTCCCGTATAGTTTGTCTGCATGGAGTCCCAAAGACTATAATATCCGACCGAGGCACTCAATTTGTCTCTAAATTTTGGGATCACCTGCAACAAGCTCTGGGCACACAACTAGCTTTCAGTACAGCGTACTACCCTCAGACTGATGGACAGACAGAACGCGTGAACCAAATCCTAGAGGACATGCTGAGAGCCTGTGTGCTCACCTATGGATCCAGTTGGGAAGAAAGTTTGCCGTATGCCGAGTTTGCTTACAACAACAGTTTCCAAGCCAGCCTGCAAATGGCACCTTTTGAAGCACTGTACGGACGGAGGTGTCGTACCCCACTAAATTGGTCAGAAACAGGTGACAGTCGTATCTTCGGCCCATACATGCTCAAGGAAGCCGAGGAGAAAGTTAAACAGATCAGGGACAGACTCAAGACAGCTCAAAGCCGACAAAAGAGCTATTACGATCGAAAACATCATGAGGTCAGCTTTGACCCGGTGATTACGTATACCTCCGAGTGTCTCCTATGAGGGGCCTGCAACGGTTCAAAATTAAGGGGAAGCTAGCCCCGAGATTTATTGGACCCTTCTGTATAGTTGCACGAAGAGGCACAGTAGCCTACCAGCTAGACCTACCCAAAGAGCTGTCAGACGTCCACGACGTGTTCCCCGTCTCACAGTTGAGGAAATGTGTGAGCAACCCGGAGAAGCATGTATCTCATGAAAGCATTGATGTGCAACCCGACCTCACCTACAGAGAGCGGTCAGTAAAGGTATTGGAAGAGTCTGAAAGGAGGACCCGACAGAAAACAACTAAATTTTTCAAGGTTCAGTGGAGCAATCACACCGAGGATGAAGCTACATGGGAAAGAGAAGATTTTCTCCTGGCAGAGTACCCACATCTATTTGAGGATCATCTGAAATCTTGAGGACGAGATTTTTCCTAAGGGGGTAGGTGTTGTGACACCCAAGATTTTTTTTAATTGGCTTTTTTCAAAACTTTTATTTGATTTGAGGGAGGTGATTTAAAAATTTTCTTCTAAAGAATTCTACCTCTCAAAAAAAACTTTTTTATGACAAATGTTTTGTTTGGTTTCATCCTAGACTTGACTGTTGGTCTTCGAGGTTTTTCATCTCATGTTGGCTCAAATGTTTTTCATTTGGGAAAATATATTTGAAATCTTTTAAACAGCCCTATGGCATTTGGAGTTATCTTTTCCTTTTTCAAAAATCTCTATTGCCATGACCTAAGTGGAAATCCCCTCCCATAAGCCTTTCCCCATCTTTGGATCATGATATACTTCAAATCCAGCAGTTTGAACCTCCCCATGATTCTTCTTCCATTTAATTCTTATCAAAAATATTTTCTGCCCTCTACTCTAGCTCTTGGAGATTTACAAAGGAGCTACCATTTCTACTTTGAGTTTGGCCTCCAAAAAAATTTCCCTAGCTAGTCCTTAGAGCCCTCAACCAAGATCCATGATGATCCACTGGTCTCCAGTTCAAATATTTCAAATTATACTTGCTGCAAGTTTGGACCTTATTTGCCAAATTTGATGAAATTCAATTGTTTTCTCCTCCTAAAAATCTGAGAAAATTCAGGCAGTCTCTGGATGCATTGAGAGGTCACCTCACCAAGTCCCAGCTCCAGAATTTTTTTCTTCATGCCAAATCATTTCGTCGAACACCTGCAGAGCATTGTCACTGTCATGTTCAGAGTTCAGTAAACAGTTTCAGTAAACTGCTGTCGTTTTCTTCAGAGCCCGACGTCGATCTCGCCAGTACCGCGGTGGCGCCTTGCTCCCTGTTCCCTCCTTCTTATCCCTGCGCCGCACGATCGCCTGGAAGCTTGCGGGCGTCGGCGACGAGCAGGAGGAGGTGCGCCACCCCGTGAGCGACGGCAGCAGCGGCTTTGCGGCTGCCAGAGAGAGGCGCAGCGTGGACGGCGCCGTCCAGCGCCGCCCAAGCCACCGGAGGCCGCCGCGTGGCCACCCACTCACCTGTGCACGCTGCCATCCTTCGTCGTGAACTGCTAGGCGCGGAGCGCGCTATCTGCCGCCGCCGTGCCCGTACGGCCGCCCCGTCGAGGACCGGCGCATTACGCCAAGCCCGACCGAGGTTTAGCGGGGGAACGGCACCGGTGAACCACCCTGATAGTACCTAGCCTCCTAAACGCACTGCCCAACCACTGCTTCGCCGTAATCGCTCGCTGGAGCTACCCCGTTCACGGCCACCCCCTTGGATCGCCTATAAATAGAGGCCCCGAGCTCGAACTCGAACCCACACCACCTCTGCACTCCACCAATACCACGCCAAGCCACTGGAAGAGCCCCGAGGGAGCCTTCTTCCCCAACTCCGGCCGCCTCGACCCGCCACGGGGTCCAGCTCGATTCACCCCCGTGCGTGCACCTCTACCTCTCAACTCTTGCCAGTAGCTTCCTAATGCATCCACTCTCCTGACCCGCGCTTCAATTTGGAGTTTGCAGCGCCCACCGGAGTACTCCACCATCGCCCGAACCACCGTCCGCCGGAGAAAGTGTCGCCGTCGACGTGGTGCTCTCCGACGACCAAGTCCATCACCCACCGACGCGGAAGAACACCCTGAAACTCTTGGTACCCTTCGATCTCTCTACCTCGCCGTGGTTCGACGCCGGCGACCACCGCAGCCTTCGGGCGCCGGCGAGCTCCATTGGAGTTTTAAACCTGACGGGTGGACCCCCCGTCAGCCTCTCTTCTTTTTCCCCCTCGAACCGTTTTCTGTTGGCGCCTTCGGGCAAATGCGTTTTCTCTTTGGACTGGCGCCTTTTACTCCGAACCATTTTCTGTTTTCTCAAACAAGTCCCTGGTTCTTTTCTGTTTCATCACAGATCAGTCCCTGGACTAAAACCCTTATAACTTTTTAATAAAAGATGATTTATGATTGATTCTTTTTCTGTCAATCTTGTATTTTCGTCTAGTTTTTTATAGTATTTATTTGGAAAAAATTTGGAACTATTTTTATGCACGCGTCGATGTTCACGTTAGTATACGGTTTCGTTATACCGTAGGTTCCGGAGGAGGTGACGGAGCCGCGAACTTCGCCCAGCTAGACTCCGACTTCTCCGAACCAGGCAAGCATGTTTGAACCTTTGATATGATAGGTGTTTGCATGTTTGCTTGAATGGTTTGTGCATGGCATATGAGCATCGGTGAGTGTTACGTTGCATGCAAGGCAACTGACCGTGTGTTTCGAAGTTACTGTGATCTTCGATGAGAGATGACCTGATCATGTGGTGACATGAAAGGTGGTAAGATGGTATTGTTGTAGCATGACAGTCTTACGTCATCCGATAAACTCCGACGTTAACGTGGTCTGAGCCACGTTGCCGTTCTTCCCCTTTCGTGCTACCACATGTTTTCTACAAAGAGTACGGTTTAGTAAGTTGATAACCTCTTTCCGTGTACACACCAAATGGAGGGGCCGGGATGAGGGTTCCATGGCCCTGGATTAAAGCCAGTCATCCGGTCAGGGGGCATGGGTGTTTCCGGTTGGGACCGATAGGGGGGCACCCCTTAGAGCGCGCGTATATAAATTTGATCCCATGCTACGCGAGGTTGTAGCCTCCCCGTCTCAAAGTTTTTCTTGAACGTTGCCGAGGGTGATTCCTGGCATCGGAATGTTGAATGGGTGTGTACTGGTTAGATGTGTTTCTCCTAAAACACCATAAACGGAACTAGTCCCTGTGACTACTGAAATCCGTTGGTTGTGGTTAAAGTACAAACTCTGCAGAGTCAAATCCTTCCGAGTCAATCGTGTCTATGGTCAAGGACCATGGCCAGTATATCCATATCTATGTCAGTCCTCGTGGTAACATCCCCGGTGAACAAGCTTGAATGGTATACCCGTTTGAATTGTTATTCCTGTGGATGGACTAACCTATATTTTATCTCGTACCTGAATATTCCCTTGCAATGATTTTTATTTATGAGCCACTGAAATATTAAGTTATGGAATATAAGCCCTTTATGTGATGTCGCTCAGACGTCCGACTGTGGCACTCTTGTCATTTACTTTCAATATAAGCCCTTTATGAGATGTCGCTCAGACGTCCGACTGTGGCACTCTTGTCATTTACTTTCAATATAAGCCCTTTATGTGATGTCGCTCAGACGTCCGACTGTGGCACTCTTGTCATTTACTTTCAGTATAAGCCCTTTATGTGATGTCGCTCAGACGTCCGACTGTGGCACGCCCGTTATTTACATTTGATATAAGCCCTTTATGTGATGTCGCTTCAGACGCCCGACTGTGGCACGCACTGTTATTTATTTTCCCATTATAAGCCCTTTATGTGGTGTCGCCTTGACGCCCGACTGCCGCATTGTTATTTCTTTTGTGTCCTTCCGAGGAGTCATTCAGACACTTATTTTGCCTTCAGTATTACATTGGGATTTCGGGAGGACTACCGCCCGACTTCTCTTTTATTCTTCATGCAAAGCTATCTCATTGTCTGAGTGCGCTCTATTAATCTGTTCATATGCATCATGTTTACATTTGTTATATCTTACGTCCGAACTGTCTTGCGAGTACTTTCATAGTACTCATCTGGCTTGTTGATTTGGCCAGATGTTGATGAAGGCGATCTCATGGATGAAGAGTTTGATAGTGAGTCCGACGCCTAGAGGAATCCCAGTCAGTCCCGTGCGATCCTGGATATTGGTCACTTGTATTATATACGCTTCCGCCACCCACAATAAGTATCCTCGAGCCTCACTCCGACGCTCGAAGAGCTGTTAGATTTCAGGAGCCATGTCACCCACTTCACTGTGATATTTCCCACCACCGCTTTTATCGTGAGTTAGTAGTTACGTCACCCTATCCGCCTTTATGTGTAATATCGGCGTGTTTGTAATAAATTGTTGAGCAGTCTCCGCTCAACCTTGTATTATATTTAGTACTCCTGGTTTCTCTTCTGTGATCAAGATTTTGTCTACCAGTGAGAAGGATTCTTCTCTATTGGTCCATAAAAGGGATCGGTTTCTCAATAAATATTTTTATTGGAAAACCGGCCGTGACAAATATTAACCTCAACTCCTGGAACATCTCATATGCTCCATGATGTTCAAAACGTCATTGAAGTCCCGGTTCTAAGCCGTAAAGCATGGCACACTGAACTATTGAGTAGTCATCAGCTTTCCTCTGCCAGGCGTTCACAACGTCTGGTGTTGCTCCTCCAGCGGGTGTTGCACCTAGCGGTGCTTCCAGGACGTAATTCTTCTATGCAGCAATGAGGATAATCCTCAAGTTACGGACCCAGTCCGTGTAGTTGCTACCAACATCTATCAACTTAGCTTTCTCTAGGAACGCATTAAAATTCAAAGGAACAGTAGCACGGGCCATTTATCTACAACAACATAGACATGCAAAATACTATCAGCTACTAAGTTCATGACAAATTAAAGTTCAATTAATTATATTACTTAAGAACTCCCACTTAGATAGACATCCCTCTAGTCATCTAAGTGATTACGTGATCCATATCAACTAAACCATGTCTGATCATCACGTGAGATGGAGTAGTTTTCAATGGTGAACATCACTATGTTGATCATATCTACTATATGATTCACGCTCGACCTTTCGGTCTCGGTGTTCTGAGGCCATATCTGCATATGCTAGGCTCGTCAAGTTTAACCCGAGTATTCTGCGTGTGCAAAACTGGCTTGCACCCGTTGTACGTGAACGTAGAGCTTATCACACCCGATCATCACGTGGTGTCTCGGCACGACGAACTGTAGCAACGGTGCATACTCAGGGAGAACACTTGTACCTTGAAATTTAGTGAGAGATCATCTTATAATGCTACCGCCGTACTAAGCAAAATAAGATGCATAAAGGATAAACATCAAATGCAATCAAATAAGTGATATGATATGGCCATCATCATCTTGTGCCTTTGATCTCCATCTCCAAAGCACTATAATGATCACCATCGTCACCGGCTTGACATCTTGATCTCCATCGAAACATCGTTGTCGTCTCGCCAACTATTGCTACCGCTTAGTGATAAAGTAAAGCCATTACATGGCGATTGCATTTCATACAATAAAGCGACAACCATATGGCTCCTGCCAGTTGCCGATAACTGTTACAAAACATGATCATCTCATACAACAAATTATATATCATCACGCCTTGACCAAATCACATCACAGCAAGCCCTAAAAAACAAGTTAGACGACCTCTACTTTGTTGTTGCAAGTTTTACGTGGCTGCTACGGGCTTCTAGCAAGAACCGTTCTTACCTACGCATCAAAACCACAATGATTTTTCGTCAAGTGTGGTGTTTTAACCTTCAACAAGGACCGGGCGTAGTCAAACTTGATTCAACTAAAGTTGGAGAAACAGACACCCACTAGCCACCAGTGTGCGAAGCACGTCGGTAGAACCAGTCTCATGAACGCGGTCATGGTCGGTCTGGGCCGCTTCATCCAACAATACCGCCGAATCAAAGTAAGACATTGCTGGTAAGCTGTATGACTATTATCACGCACAACTCATTGTGTTCTACTCATGCATATAACATCTACGCATAGACCTGGCTCGGATGCCACTGTTGGGGACACAGCATTTCAAAAAATTTACCTACGATCACGCAAGATCTATCTAGGAGATGCATAGCAACGAGTGGGAGAGTGTGTCAACGTACCCTCGTAGACAGAAAGCGGAAGCGTTTAGTAACGCGGTTGATGTAGTCGAACGTCTTCGTGATCCAACCGATCCAAGTACCGAACGTACGGCACCTCCGCATTCAGCACACGTTCAGCTCGGTGACGTCCCTCGAACTCTTCATCCAGTTGAGGCCGAGGGAGAGTTCCGTCAGCACGACGGCGTGGTGACGGTGATGATGTAGTTACCGGCGCAGGGCTTCGCCTAAGCACTACGACGATATGACCGAGGTGTGTAACTGTGGAGGGGGGCACCGCACACGGCTAAAAGATCAACTTCTGTGTTCTAGGGTGCCCCACTCCCCACGTATATAAAGGAGGGAGGAGGGGAGGGCCGGTCGGCCCCTAGGGCGCGCCCAAGAGGGGAGTCCTACTAGGATTCCACCAAAAGGGAGAGAGGGGGAAGGAAGGAGAGGGAGAGGGAGAGGGAAAGGGGGGTCGCGCCCCTCCCCTAGTCCTATTCGGACTCCCCATGGGGGGGAACCACCTCCTCGTGGCCTGCCCTCTCCCCCCCCTAAGGCCCATGTTGGCCCATTACTTCCCCGGGGGGTTCCGGTAACCCCTCCGGCACTGCGTTTTTACCCGGTACCTCCCGGAACTCTTCCGGCGTCCGAATAACATCGTCCAATATATCATTCTTTATGTCTCGACCATTTCGAGACTCTTCGTCATGTCCGTGATATCATCCGGGAGTCCGAACAATCTTCGGTCATCAAATCACATAAACTCATAATACAAATCGTCATCGAACGTTAAGCGTGCGGACCCTACGAGTTTGAGAACTATGTAGACATGACCGAGACACATCTTCGGTCAATAACCAATAGCGGAACCTGGATGCTCATATTGGCTCCTACATATTCTACGAAGATCTTGATCGGTCAAACCGTAAACAACATACGTTGTTCCTTTTGTCATCGGTATGTTACTTGCCCGAGATTCGATCGTCGGTATCACCATACCTAGTTCAATCTCGTTACCAGCAAGTCTCTTTACTCGTTCCATAATGCATCACCCGACAACTAACTCATTAGTCACATTGCTTGCAAGGCTTATAGTGATGAGCATTACCGAGAGGGCCCAGAGATACCTCTCCGATACACAGAGTGACAAATCCTAATCTCGATCTATGCCAACTCAACAAACACCATCGGAGACACCTGTAGAGAATCTTTATAATCACCCAGTTACGTTGTGATTTTTGATAGCACACAAGGTGTTCTTCCGGTATTCGGGAGTTGCATAATCTCATAGTCGGAGGAACATGTATAAGTCATGATGAAAGCATTAGCAATAAAACTAAACAATCATTTGTGCTAAGCTAACGGATGGGTCTTGTCCATCCCGTTTATCAAATGACAACACATGTCTATGGTCAGGAAACTTAACCATCTTTGATTAACGAGCTAGTCTAGTAGAGGCATACTAGGGACACTCTGTTTGTCTATGTATTCACACATGTACTAAGTTTCCGGTTAATACAATTCTAGCATGAATAATAAACATTTATCATGATATAAGGAAATATAAATAACAAATTTATTATTGCCTCTAGGGCATATTTCCTTCAAAAATAAGCTCATTTGATTTGCTCTTGTGGTTTTAAGTTTAGCAAATTGTTTATCTATGCTTCCTGACATACCAAGAGCTGTATTGGTTCCGCGGGAATGATTTTTAAGATGTGTTATTGTGTTCTGCAAATAGTAGATAATCAATTAGCATTCTCTGTTTTGCTAATGAGTGCATACAAAATATACATGATTATTTGTGTTCTGGGGTACATGGGAAGTACTTAAAGCTCATTTTCTTTGCCTCCCATATGATTTTAAATTACATATGCCCTTTATTAACATTGCGGTGCTCTACATAATGCTTCAATAGATGACAAACCTATAGAGTATGGTTTTGATTATGTTAGTTGGAGGCTTTACTTAGAACTCATTTGTCAACAAACATGTTGTGTTTCAGTTTTACTAATAACTAAAATTAGTACCTCATAAATTCAGTTCACTGTGCTGATTACCAAATACCAGTTGAAGTTTCTCTTCTTGATATGGGATTACTAATTTCTATAAGTAGTTGAAGAAAAGAGCATATGTTTATTTTCTGGACTGATATTCATGTGTCTTAGGGGTTGGATAGCTGATATGGTTGGTTAGGAAGAACTATGATGAGATGATGTCAGTGCTAGATTGTTCTGATTGGTCCTTGCTTGTGGGTCACGTGTGCTTCATCTCTCCGGGGCGTTGGTCGCAGCCGTGGAGAGCCGCCAGAGGAGCAAGGACGGCCAGCCCCTGCCCCCTCTCCAGCACGGGTCGGGGATTACGAGCGGCGTACGTGGTGAGCCGCCCGCCTGCCCCACTCTACCCCCAAATCTACATGTACATCCACTAATTGACTGAAACTGGTTTGGATGTTTGATTCCTCTGAACGATTCATTAAATCACTTTTTGATTCAAGCAAACTCAAGTTACTGTACATGAAGCAGCGAGTGATAAATTTCCAACTGAAAATACTACTTATATACTTACTACGTAGTTGAAGAGACCATGTTACATGTCACTACTTAGTTGAAAATACTACGGAGCTTCTTACTGAGTCGGCAATTTTGTTTCTATGCGGATGCAAACAACCGCGACCGTAGAACCTAGCTGTACTTTCTAGCTACATTGGCGTGTTGTGAAAACAGACTAAACTTGCGACTCACTTTTGGACATGGATATGAGCTTGTACTTCCTGCTTTCTCTCAATGGCGATGTTTTGTCTTCTCACTATGTGTGTGCATGCATTGGTATCAATAGCTAACGCAAAACTAAAAGCTCAGAGTTGGACTGAATTAGCTGTCTATAAAATTCAATAGCCATGTCCAAGAATGTGCTACAATGAGAAATTAACATCTAGGTATATATATCCTCCCATGTTTAGACCTCCTTAGGGTTTGTGTATATTACCATGCTTTGTTGTTAATGGACGATTTCAGTGCCAACTGTTCTATTTACTTTATTTATTTATAGCACACATATGAAACCGATCAACAGGGAGCAAGATTAATCATGCACAGGTTGTCTCATCAGTTTCCTTGCAGGTGATTCTTTCCTCTTGCCTGGCCTTCTTGCCGCGGTTTGGAAGCAGCGTCGCTAGGGTCTGCCTTGGCCATGGCAAGGCAACTACGGTCCACGGGTCATCAGCACGGCGTGTAGAGGTACTCCCTCGTGACGCAGCGCGCACTGGGTCGCACCAAGCTCAGGCCACCCGTACGTCAAGCTCCTTCGACACAGGTCTATCTTTCTCTTTCCTTAATATTCATCTTCTAGACAAACTTTATCCTTTGAATTACTGCAATACATTAAGTTGGCCCGAACAATTCTATTTAAAGATATACTAGATGGCGTAGGTTGATGGTCTAGCTGTTCTATAATCCCTTTTATTGAGATCAGATGAAGTTTAGTCTGGTCTTGCTCTCAATTTCTCTGCATTGTTTTGAAAGTCTCTATAGCATAGTCCTCACCATGTTGAGTTAATGACAGGAATGGTCAGTTGGCATTAGTTTAGTTGTTGGCTTAAATCTTCAGTGAGATGATTCAATGATCATACAGTTTAGACCATCAATTTTATGGCCGGACTCGCTTTCTCCCTGTTCAGGCACTATGCTCTGCAGGGGGTGCCTCATGGTTTGTGGATCTGTTTTTTGTTGTTGTTGATGATTTCAACAAAACGACCGGTGATCAGTTGTGAATAATCCTCCTTGCGATGGTTGAGCTAAAACAGGGCATTCACATGCAATTTATTTTTGTAGAGAGGAATTCTTATTATCTAATTAGACATATAGGTAGTGAAAACACCGTTCTAATTACATAAGTAGGACTATAAAATCTTATTCTAGCGGTGCGATATGCTTTTCAAAAGCTACGTGTACAGTTGTATGGTGATGTGTTTTTTGGCCTCACCAAGTTCTTGTTGTGCTTGTTGGTGTGCATGCTAGCCAATAAGGGCTTTTTGTTTCTCATCTTATTTCTAGCAAAGGCCACAAGTATCATTCTCTTTGCCCCGGTCATCTCCGCCCCTGGTGGTGCTCTTGGATGTGCTATACATCACCTCCTTGCCTCCTTTGCCGCTTCGGTGCCCATGGATTTTATGCTCGTCGGCGGGACGGTGCAAGGCGCAATTCTAATGTAGCGGCGTGGATGTGTGGCGTAGGAGGCGGTTCCTCGCCGGTTGGATGGCGTTCAGGCGCAACCCCGGCGCCCACTGAGTACTGCCTCGGCTACAACCTCCCTTGGTGAGCTCCATCATCCTCCTGTTCCTCTGCTTCGGCTACTATATGGAACATGGTCGTGGCTATGTTGATGTAGTGCTTGTCTGGTTGATGCTCTGTAGTTGTGGATCCATGCTTGAGCTCTCTTAGAGCTCAGGCACTCTCGGCCGTCGGATAATTTTCCTAATGCGATCTGGGCTGTTCGATCTCGCCCTCGGTTCACCTTGTCCGTCGGATCAAAACTAAGGCCGTTGCAATGAATAGCGTCCCGGGCGCACCGAATGATGCTTGGCTTTGTGATTAACCAGTTTGTGGTTGTTGAACTGTTTTGTGCTTGTCGGGGAAACGACACCTATGGGATCACTGGAATCCCTTCTTCGGTTGGCGGGCGCGGGGTTGTGAGAAGAGCAGGTTTAGGAGCTAGCACAAAGATCGTTTACCCAAGTTCGGGCCGCGAGGATGTGTAATACCCTAGTCCTGCTTTGGTGTGTATTTCAGAGTTTCTTGAGCTCTCAAACTAGCTACGGTGGATGCGTAGTTCCAAAGAGCCAAATCCCTCTCCAGTATGCCTCGGGCCTCCTTTTATAGTCGAAAAGGGGTTGCCACAGTGGCACACAGGAGGTGGAAAGGTGTACAGTGCGCGAGCTTATCGCCCGACATTACGGGACAAAGCGCATTAAATGCGCTACTTAGGTGTCCATTAGCTTTATCGGGGACGGGAACGAGGCCCGTCCCGTCCGTCGCCGCTCCGCCTCGCTTCGATACGCGCCTGGGCTAGCGATGCGTGCGGTGCCATGTAGGCAGGCAGGCAGCTGAGGTGGCACGGTGGCAGGGCCTTCACGAAGATCTGCATGCCACCACGCAGGTGCTTGCTGGGTCGGTGTAGAGGCCGCCCGTCGCCATGCAGGTGCCTGCCCAGCTGGGTGAGCTAGCAGCTGCATGGGAACGTCAGTGGTATCTTGGAATACGTGGGCCTGGTTGCGGCCCCGCTGGTGTCCTCGGCAAGAGTCTTGCCGGGGTCCCGGCAAGGGTCTTGCCGTGGCGTCGTGGTCGTCCCCGGCAAGGACCTTGCCGGGGGTCTTGTGGATTTCCTCGGCTAGGATCCCACCGAGGGTCATCGTCTTCTGGTCTTTATCTGATCTCGTGTGTTTATGATCTTGACAAAGATCTGCATGCCACCACGGGGGTGCCTCCCGAGCCCTGGTTTGTGACGCCCCCGATTTGACCGTACACTAATCATGCACGCAAATGTGTACGACCAAGATCATGGACTCACGGGAAGATATCACAACACAACTCTAAAACATAAATAAGTCATACAAGCATCATAATACAAGCCAGGGGCCTCGAGGGCTCGAATACAAGTGCTCGATCACAGACGAGTCAGCGGAAGCAACAATATCTGAGTACAGACATAAGTTAAACAAGTTTTCCTTAAGAAGGCTAGCACAAACTGGGATACAGATCGAACGAGGCGCAGGCCTCCTGCCTGGGATCCTCCTAACTACTCCTGGTCATCGTCAGCGGCCTGCACGTAGTAGTAGGCACCTCCAGTGTCGTAGGTGTCGTCGTCGACGGTGGCGTCTGGCTCCTGGGCTCCAACATCTGGTTGCGACAACCAGATAGAAAGGAAAGGGGGAAAAGAGGGAGAGAAGCAACCGTGAGTACTCATCCAAAGTACTCGCAAGCAAGGAGCTATACTACATATGCATGGGTATATGTGTAAAGGGGCATATCAGTGGACTGAACTGCAGAATGCTAGAATAAAAGGGGGATAGCTAGTCCTGTCGAAGACTATGCTTCTGGCCATCTCCATCTTGCAGCATGTAGAAGAGAGTAGATTGAAGTCCTCCAAGTAGCATCGCATAGCATAATCCTACCCGGCGATCCCCTCCTCGTCGCCCTGTTAGAGAGCGATCACCGGGTTGTATCTGGCACTTGGAAGGGTGTATTTTATTCAGTATCCAGTTCTAGTTGTCATAAGGTCAAGGTACAACTCCGGGTCGTCCTTTTACCGAGGGACACGACTATTCGAATAGATAAACTTCCCTGCAGGGGTGCACCACATAACCCAACACGCTCGATCCCATTTGGCCGGACACACTTTTCTGGGTCATGCCCGGCCTCATAAGATCAACGCGTCGCTGCCCCACCTAAGCACAACAGAGCGGTCAGCACGCCGGTCTAATCCTAAGCGCGCAGGGGTCTGGGCCCATCGCCCTATGCACACCTGCACGTTGCGAACGCGGCCGCGAGCAGACCTAGCAACCCACACGATCACGGCGGTTACGTCAAAGCGGTCCAACACGGCGCGCGCCACTCAGTCGCTGACGTCACGAAGGCTTCGGCTAATACCACGACGCCGGGATACCCATAACTACTCCCGCGTAGATGGTTAGTGCGTATAGACCAAATGGCCAGACTCAGATCAAATACCAAGATCTCGTTAAGCGTGTTAAGTAACCGCGAACGCCGACCAGGGCCAGGCCCACCTCTCACCTAGGCGGTCTCAACCTGCCCTGTCGCTCCGCCACAAAGATCCACTTGCGGGTACTCCTACGAGCCGACCCGACTTTAGTCATCACATGTGTCATGTATATAGTATATAAGTATATACCCGTGATCACCGCCCAGGTGATCACGGCCCGATAGTATAGCACAACAGACAGACAAGAATGTAGGGCCACTGATGGAAATCGAGCATCCTATACTAAGCATGTAGGATTGCAGGTAAAGGTATCAACAGTAGTAGCAAGGATAGGCTATGCATCAGGATAGGATATCGAAAAGCAGTAACATGCTACACTACTCTAATGCAAGCAGTATAGAGAAGAATAGGCGATATCTGGTGATCAAGGGGGGGGGGGCTTGCCTGGTTGCTCTGGCAAGTAGGAGGGGTCGTCAACTCCGTAGTCGAACTGGGCAGCGGCAGGGTCAGTCTCGTAGTCTACCGGAGAGAAGAGGGGGAAGAAACAGTAAATACAATGCAAACATAAGCATGACGATGCGTGACATGACAATGAGCAGTGCTAGGTGTGTCCTAACGCGACAGTAGGTGGTACCGGGGAAGGGGGGAAAACATCCGGGAGGTATTCCCGATGTTTCGTGTTTTCGGATAGACGGACCGGAGGGGGAAAGTTGCTAGTTCGATAGGTTAGGGAGGTGTGGTGGACGAACAGACTGCGTATACGGATTCGTCTCGTCGTTCTGAGCAACTTTCATATAGAAAACATTTTCATCCGAGTTACGGTTTAAAAGATATGAATTTTCAAAGATTATTTGAATTTCTGGAATTATTTGAATTTAGCAAAAATGAATTATGACGTCAGCATGAGGCAATGCTGACGTCAGCAGGTCAACAGAGCGGCTGACCAGGTCAAACTGACCAGTGGGCCCCACCTGTCATAGACAGTGGGCTAACAGAAGATTAAACTAACTAATTTTAGTTAATTAACTACTGGACCCCACCTGTCAGTGCCTAATTAGATTAATTAATTAGTTTTAATTATAAAAAACATTTTTTTGTTAATTAAGCGGCGGGGCCCGCATGTCAGTGGCTGGGCCTGCCCAGTCAGCACGTTGACTGGGTTGACCCAGTCCACGGGGCCTGCGGGGCCCGCTGGCAGTGACACTGGGGTGGTCCCAGGCCAGCCATGTCGGCGGCCGGCGCCGGAGCGACTCCGGCGACCAAAACAGCGGCGGCCCCTCGCCGGAGTTGGCCGGAATCGCGCTACGGGCTCGGGGAGGAGCGGGGCTAGGCTCATTCGAAGGAGCTCGCAGCGCCGCATCCAGTGGTGGCCGTAGCTTCGCCGGACCTGGCCGGAATCGGCGCCGGCGAGCGGCGGAGGCGGCGGCGCGCACGGGTGCCCGACGGAAACGGGGCTACGGCGCGCTATCGAGCAAGCGGAGGGGCTGGGGAGCATCTACGCGCTGTGGGGAGTGCAACGGGCTTGAGCCCGTGACCAAAAGGTCACCGGAGACCCGCTGGCGACGAACTCTGTGGCGCTGCGTTCGGGCGCGCGTGGGGAAGCAGCTAGGGGGCGCGCGAGAGCGAAAGGACAGGGGAGGAGGGGGAGAAGCTCACCGGGCGGCACAGGGAGGCCGGTGAGAGGCTTAGGAGCAGCAGGTCGGCGCCGGGGAAGAAAGGGGTCGCCGGCGACCGAAGTTGAAGACGAGCTCGGTGTGCTCGTTGTAGGGGCTCCGGTCTCCAACGGGCTGCACCAGACGAAGCAGCGGGCGACGGCGGTCCTTGGAGACACCGTGGGGCGGCGAGGTGGGCACCGTGGCCGTGTGAACGACGGAGAACGGCGGCGACCGCGTTGGGCGTGGGGAAGGA